>NW_028035355.1:0-530 GCF_054177405.1 Leptonychotes weddellii | reverse complement strand
AGGAGTCTTTTAGACTTTCACGTCGTCTTTTTAAAGAAATACGTTTTGTAAGGCTGCAGCTGCCAAAGATGGTGATTCCTCTGACGGACCCAGACAAAGTCAACAGGAAGGGATTCACCATCGCAGATGCCATAGGAACATTCCTGATTCACGGGGAGAGGTCAGACTATCAACATGAACAGGAATTGGAAGAGGTTGATTCCAACCCTCATGCATGACGGTGAGGAGGTGGAGACCAGTGGAGGAAGTCACCACAGATGGGGTGGAAACAGCAAGAGAACCAGAATGAGAGGTGGAGCCTGAAGATGGGGCCGACTCCCTGCATCTCAGGATAAAACTCAAAGGGACGAGGAGGTGCTTCTTGTGGGGGAGCAAAGAGCGTGGGTTCTTGAGACGGAATCTACTCCTGGTGAGGGTGCTGTGAAGACTCGTGGAGTGACACAGGGGACTTAGAACATCACATAGACGTAGTGGCAGGTTTGAGAGGATGGACTCCAATATGGAGAGATGGTCTGCTGTGGGTAAAATGC
>NW_028035354.1:0-530 GCF_054177405.1 Leptonychotes weddellii | reverse complement strand
TCTTAATATAAATAAAAACTATACTATAAAAAAATGTCAGGGCGCCTGGGTGGCTCAGTGGGTTAAGCATCCATCTCTTGATTTCAGCTCAGGTCATGATCTCAGGGTTGTGAGATCAAGCTCCACATCGGGCTCCACACTGGGAGTGGAGCTTGCTTAAGATTCTCTCTCTCCCATGGGGCGCCTGGGTGGCTCAGTCATTAAGCGTCTGCCTTCGGCTCAGGTCATGATCCCAGGGTCCTGGGATCGAGCCCCGCATCGGGCTCCCTGCTCTGCGGGAAGCCTGCTTCTCCCTCCCCCACTCCCCCTGCTTATGTTCCCTCTCTCGCTGTGTCTCTCTCTGTCAAATAAATAAATAAAATCTTAAAAAAAAAAATAAATAGATACAATTTTTTTGGTCAGTTACACCTCAAAAAAACTAGGGGAAAAATGAGTTCAAACTAACATTCAGTTTCTTAGTCACACTAGCCACATTTCAAGAGCTCAATAGCCATGTGTGTTGGACAATGTGTTGAGGAAGGTGAAGAATC
>NW_028035353.1:0-530 GCF_054177405.1 Leptonychotes weddellii | reverse complement strand
GCATGATAGGCTGTGGTCCATATTTCCTGTGGCCATGCTTCCCAGAGGGAATACTAAGCTCAACAGTTCGGTGGGACTATGAGTTTCCTCCCCTGCTTGGATGGACTCCACAGCCAGTATGGCCCACTGGCTGGGGATCTAAACCAGGAAGCACTTCAAACTGAGCCCCTTGGCCAGACAGGGCCACCAGCTCAGCTCTATAGATGGGTATAGTGTCTGGCTGGGATCTCTGGGTGCTGCTGCAAGCAGGAATACAGTTTGCCAAGAACTGAGTGCCAGCTGCTCTAAGCCCTGCTCCCTTCTCTGTCTCTATCCCTAGTGGTTAAGCTCCACAGATACCTCCGGTGATCCCCATGACATGATACCCAAATTGGCCTACCAGGAAGCATCTTATAATGCTGGGAAATCTGTATGTCCATCTTGGTTCTCTTTGTCCCACTGGAGAAACCATATGCCCAGGGAGGCCCTCTTGGTGTGGGTCTGTGCTCACCTGGGGGAGGGGCATTCGGTCAGACTGTAGCCTTTCCTCA
>NW_028035352.1:0-530 GCF_054177405.1 Leptonychotes weddellii | reverse complement strand
AAAAAAAAAACCAAAAAAACCAGAAACAAACAAAACCCTTTCCTTTTAGCCTGAGGCTAAGTCCTTTTGTACAGGCAAAAAAAGTGTTGGGTCTAGATTTCTGAAATGCATTTTGCTTTAAAAGCAACTGGAAGCTCTGATCTAGGAGATGGTTAACATAATTTTAGGAAAAGAATGTGTGATTGGGGAACTGTTTACTACTAAATTGGAAACGAATAGTTTTATAAGAATCCAAAAAAGATGGTGGTTCAGTTCATCAAAACCTTGGACATATCTAGTTCTCTGTGCTAGATCCAGGGGAACTATAGAAGAGA
The DNA here is from genome assembly GCF_054177405.1 of Leptonychotes weddellii. Taxonomy (NCBI): domain Eukaryota; kingdom Metazoa; phylum Chordata; class Mammalia; order Carnivora; family Phocidae; genus Leptonychotes; species Leptonychotes weddellii. The sequence goes on along the minus strand of NW_028035352.1, from coordinate 216 downwards.
TGAGTCTTTGAGAAACCTACAGGCCAGGGAGGACACATAAACAGATAATTTCTGTCTTTCTTTCTTTCTTTCTTTTTTTTTAAAGATTTTATTTATTTATTTAACAGAGAGAGATACAGCAAGAGAGGGAACACAAGCAGGGGGAGTGGGAGAGGGAGAAGCAGGCTCCCCGCAGAGCAGGGAGCCCGATGTGGGACTCGATCCCAGGACCCTGGG
>NW_028035351.1:0-530 GCF_054177405.1 Leptonychotes weddellii | reverse complement strand
AATTAAAGAAAAGCCTGAAAGCATACAATTAATGGCAATACACTTTATAATATACAAAATATTTCACTCTAATAAAACATGCTAATTAAAATGGTCATAAAACTGGATTGATAGGCTTGAAACTAAACACGGCACATTCATATTTCTGAGCAAAGTAAACAAAACAAGGAAAGTAAAAAAAAAAAAGTGTTTTTTTTTTTACTCCTCCCCACCTTCCTCAAATAGCATATTTTGTGATTTCAAGTACACTGAGCATTTCCTTCTTCTTTTTTTTTTTTTTAAAGATTTTATTTATTTATTTATTTGACAGAGAGAGACACAGCGAGAGAGGGAACACAAGCAGGGGGAGTGGGAGAGGGAGAAGCAGGCTTCCCGCTGAGCAGGGGGCCCGATGCGGGGTTTGATCCCGGGACCCTGGGATCATGACCTGAGCAGAAGGCAGACGCTTAACGACTGAGCCACCCAGGTGCCCCTCCTTCTGATTTACGGTATACCACTGTGCTGCAGGTGCCATCCAATAAACTCTTCAT
>NW_028035350.1:0-530 GCF_054177405.1 Leptonychotes weddellii | reverse complement strand
CCCTGCTCGGTGGGAAGCCTGCTTCTCCCTCTCCCACTCCCCCTGCTTGTGTTCCCTCTCTCACTGTGTCTCTCTCTGTCATATAAATAAATAAAATCTTTTAAAAAAATGGGGATATCTGCATCATTTCTAAAAAAATTGTTTTCATCTTCATGTCAAAAATGGAGAAAATTTGGGTGCCTGGGTGGCTCAGTCGGTTAAGCGTCTGCCTTTGGCTCAGGTCATGATCCCGGAGTCCTGGTATTGAGTCCTGCATTGGGCTCCCTGCTCAGCGGGGAGTCTGCTTCTCCCTCTGACCCTCCCCCATCTCATGCTTTCTCTTTCCCTCTCAAATAAATAAATAAATAAATAAAATGGAGAAAATTCTGCTATGTACGCAATAGATAGAACCAAACTGTAGTTAATTCACATCTATCCTTCCCGATGAAGTTGTTCAATGTTTTAGGAAATAAGTTATAATATTGGCAGCTTGTCGGAGAAATAAAAACAATGCCTCTCCAGAGCCCTTCTGCTCCAGTTAGCCAACAGCT
>NW_028035349.1:0-530 GCF_054177405.1 Leptonychotes weddellii | reverse complement strand
CAGAAGTCAGCTCATCCTGTTCCTTCGCTTTCCAGGTGGAGAAACCGAGGCTCTGCCGAGGCAGAAAGGACTTACCCCAGGTCTCTTGGTGGATGGCACTGTGGGGCTTCGCAGCTCAAGGCTGTACTTAGACCTCCCCTGGGACATTTCTGGAAAAGCAGGGTAGCAGTCACAGATGTGGGCTTGGCCTTCCTACTGTCTCTGTGTCCTTCCGCTCTCGGAATGGTCGTCTGGGTCTCCTTTTTAGGGGTCACTCTGATCCACAAGTCCCGGCCATGCTGCAAGAGCATCAGGGACCAATAATCACCTTGCAGGGGAGGAAAAGCAGAAGCCTTTTTTTTTTTTTTTTAAACATAAGAGGAAACACCCAAAAAGACTCTGGTTTTCAAGTGAACACTCTTAGTCTATCTATAAGGCGATAAGGAACAAATGATTCCCAAAGAAATGCATGAAAAGCAGGTGGGTCATCACAGGAAACTTTTTTGAAGGGGGTTTAAGGAATTATAACTCATTTGTGCAGAGTCCTGTGC
>NW_028035348.1:0-530 GCF_054177405.1 Leptonychotes weddellii | reverse complement strand
TCATGACCTGAGCCTAAGGCAGTCGCTTAACCAACTGAGCCACCCAGGCGCCCTCACAATTTTTAAATTGGGTTTTTTTAGGGGTAGAGTTGTATAAGTTCTTTATATATTTTGGATACTAACCCTTTTTTCAGATATGATATTTGCAAATAGCTTCTCCTATTCAGTAGGTTGCCCTTTAGCTTTGTTGATTCTTTTACTGTGCAAGCACTTTTTATTTAGATGTATTCTCAATAGTTTTTGCTTTTATTTCCCTTGCCCCAGGAGACATATCTAGAAAAATGTTGTTTTAGTGTGAAGCTTTTATTTTGTTAAGCCATTGGGTTATGCAGATTGTTAGAGTGGCTACTGTTAATAACCTCAGTAAGTATACCTCTAAATTATTTAAAAAACATAATAGAAGAAACAGCAAAGGATTCCTATACTTGTAAATACTTTTTTATATGTTAAAACCATTTGTAAAATATGCTTCCTATTTTATTCATCTTTTGTATTACAACTACATTTATGAAATACTTACAGGTATATTT
>NW_028035347.1:0-530 GCF_054177405.1 Leptonychotes weddellii | reverse complement strand
TACACCACCCACCTATATGCATGCAGTTTTCTCAGTACTCTGTCAAGTTTTACAGGTTTTGGAGAAGGAACAATATGAGTCAGGGTGGTGGTGATGTATTATGAGTTTGCCTCCAGTCTCACTCCCAGGCTACCAACACCACACATCCCCTATTTCCCCTCAATACTCAGTACTCAGTGCTGAGTCTTGCCTATCAGAACCTACTCCCCTAGAAGATTGGGAACTGACACGCCTTGGATATAAATGATGGGCGACACTCCCAGATACCCTTTACAAGAATGAGATAACAAATTCCATCTTTTCTAGAGGATTGTAAAATTTTCATCAGTTTACTTTTTTTAAAAATTTTATTATGTTATGTTAGTCACCATACAATACATCATTGGTTTTTGATGCGGTGATCCACGATCCATTGTTTTCGTATAACACCCAGTGCTCCATGCAGTACGTGCCCTCCTTAATACCCATCACTGGGCTAACCCATCCCCCGTCACCCCTCCCCTCTAAAACCCTGTTTGTTTCTCAGAGTC
>NW_028035346.1:0-530 GCF_054177405.1 Leptonychotes weddellii | reverse complement strand
AGGCTAAAGTTTGCCAATGTCTGTTATAAAAGGTTGTTTCATTTCAAACTAACTAATAAAACCAACATTTAATCTATCTAATGTGTGTCAGGCACTGATACATCCTCTACTAGGCACTTTTTATGTTTAACATGCTCCTGGGTGAAACTTTTAAAAAGCATACGCATCAAAAATAGGGTGGAACGTGTATCCGCATTCTTTAATTTTGTGAGAGAAAAGTTAATCCTAATTAAACAGTGAGCTCGGGCTCCTCAGACTCTGACCTACAAGTCTAGCAGGAACAGACAGATCTGTGGCTGCTTCAGTGGCACGTATGTCCAGGTTTTGTGGAATCCAGGGAGTTTTATCCTTTCTAGTAACCTCAGTGACATTTCTGAGAAGATTTATTTCTGTGTTCATCTCCTCAGATTTCTTCCTAAATCCTTCATTAAACAAATCCTTTGGGATCTAAAGCAAAGGGTTGTGGGGAAAGGAAAAAGTCAACTTTCGAAAATCTACATTTTTTTCAAGAGTCAAATTTTATATGTAAG
>NW_028035345.1:0-10032 GCF_054177405.1 Leptonychotes weddellii | reverse complement strand
GCAGCTCAGGGCAGCGACCTTACAGCCCTCATATATAATTGCCATCTAAGAATTAGGACTTAACTATGCAAAAGAAAATGGGTTTTTTTGGTTGGAATATATTTGAGGTATCAGCACGGCTTTGGTAAGGGCTAGGACTTCGGAATAAGAAAGGTCAGGTTCAAATTCACCACTTACAGGCAGTTAACCTCGGGGAGGGCTCCTGTCCCGTCGCTCCAAATTCCTCATCTGTAAATTCTGGCCAGAGGGCTGTACGAGGAGGACAGGAACGCCTGATTCAGTGGCAGGCACTCACTAGACTTTTTGAAAAAGTGATGCTTCGGGGCGCCTGGGTGGCTCAGTTGGTTAAGCCTCTGCCTTCAGCTCAGGTCATGATCCCAGGGTCCTGGGATCGAGCCCCGCATCGGGCTCCCTGCTCAGTGGGGAGCCTGCTTCTCCCTCTCCCTCTATCTACTGTTCTGCCTACTTGAGCTCTCTCTGTCAAATAAATAAATAAAACTTTAAAAAAAAAAAGAAAGAAAAAGTGATGCTTCACACTTCGGAATTTGGGGAGCTGAGCACATGCAGTGAGAGGGTGCAGAGGTCAGGAGGGAACGATGATAAAGGGATGTTTTTGTGCAAGATGACCAAGGCTGGCTCCTCACAGCCTCTCCTTGTCCCCTGCGTGGGAATGCACAGATCTTCTGAATGTGGCAGAACTTGCCATTGGCTGTGATAACGTTTGGAACGGCAGTTTCCACCTCTGTATACTGGGCATCAGAATACCTGAATTATAGTGCTGTGGCGTGGGTTAAATGAACCAATGCCAATGCCAATGGATCCTTAGCTCAGTGCCTGGAACTTAGTAAAAGCATGGAAACTATGTTTGCTTTTTTTTTTTTTTTACACATAAGTTTGCCAGATTTAGCAAATGCAGATACAGGATGCCCGGTTAAATTTGAATTTTGGTAAACAGTACCTAATATGTTTAGTGTTAAGTATGTCTCAGATGTGGTCCTGATTTTTATCTGGCAACTTTCTTTAACGGTGACATTTGTGGCAAGCTCAGCCAGGGGACTCTGGGCATGGACGGATTGTGGGGGTTGGGGGCGGGTGGTGCAGGGGTGCTGGGGAGTACCCTGACTCCGGGACCTGCCTCTGTTCATCGTCTCTCCCTCCAGCCCCTCCACACAGCAGTCTCCTGGGGTTTGGTTAACAGAGCCTGGTGGTCTGAGAGAGCCTGGTAGGGAGACAAGTACAAACAGTTCTGATTTTATTTTAAGAGTCCTGACTTTATTTTGATGTTTATCTGAAAACATATAGAGTCAGCACATCAAGATGGCCATGTACAGATATTTTTGCTTAGTCTTTTAGTATTAAATCCAGTTGCTAGTATTTCAGATTAACAAATACTGTTACAAATGTTATTACTTAGTATGAGGCTAAAATAGTGTTAAGATTAAAAAAAAAAAAGGTGAGTCAATTTTAAGAAATATATCGGTTCAGATAGGATGGCCAAAATGGGGGTGTGGCCACAGCTGGCCAGCTAGAGTTTGAACAGCTCTGCCGGGAGTAATATGCTGCTTTATTTGCAGGTCCAAGGCTGGGGAAGGACTTCTCCAACTGCCTGCATCTGGCCCAGGAAGAAGCTTAAAAAGGCGAGGGTGGGAGAAAGTACCAGCAGCTGCTTACTCTGTGGCAGTCTCTCCCAAGGGAGCGCTGAGGCCAGGCCTCAGGCCCAGGCGGAGAAGTTGGGGTCGGGGGCTCCGGCTGAGGTGGGTCCGGAGAAGGATCAAGGCAGCCCCTCCCAGACTCAGGGGACCCCTCCGGGCCCCACCGCTGCCTCCAGGGAGATTAGCAAGATCTGCTTTCCCCCCTATGGTCAGGGAGAGAAAAAAAGTCTGCAAATAAAGGAGTTTATTTGGTGCAAGGAAGACTGGGCCACCCCTGAGGCTCTTAGGGGCAAGGACCCCAGAAGCCCCAGCAGAGGTCCCTCCATCTCAGACTCCTTGACTTCCAAGGCCCTTTTAGTTCTACCTCCCCTGAAGGCTTCACCCCCAAATGGCTTGGATGTTCTGGGTAAGAAGAGTAAGAACTTCTTCTTGCAGCCGGAAGAGAAGGTGCTGAGTGTGGAAAAGGATGAGTGTGTGGCTTGTGCATATGGATTGAAAACAGTTGACGGGAAAGGTGAAAAGAGACCCATTGAGCTGGCCAAGCACCCCAAGGGCAATGACGCACTGCCTTTCCCTCCCCGGGTGGCCCCGACATCCCTGCTGGCCGATCCGGAGCGGTGCTGCCTACACTGGTCGCTCCTGCCTGAGAAAAACCCGATGTGCCCTCCCAACCCCAGCAATGTGCGCTATCTCGCCACCGTGCAGCTTTTGCAGAAACACGGAGTGCAAAACTACAAAGCCAAATTCAAAGCCAGGGAGCCAAGACCTCCCGTCAACACCCAAAAGCGCATTCTCACGGAGGCCAAGCAGGAACACAGGCCCCAAAATTTGGAGACCAAAGTGTTCCCGAGAACTCTCTTGCCATCCCTCACCGTGAGCAGAGTTGTTATTCCTGTCTCCACTCACAGACTGCTCTGAGTTGCTATAATAGAATTCCCTGGGAATAAGCACTGTTTGAATTCATTCATCCTCTCCCTGTCTCTCTCTCCCACCCCATCCCAGCCTTTCTTCCTTTCTTCTCTTCTGCCATACTCTTCCCGCCCACCCGCCCTTCCCTTATCCTTTTTTTGCAGTAGAACCAGAGGAAATTGAACCTCATGGTAGGGGTTTTGATTTATTCTCAAAACCCCCATATTTATGTGTCACCTGCTTCTGTTGCTCAGCCATTTACAAAATGCAAACTGGTAATGCCAGTCTCAGCCTCTGCCTGCCTTATCTCTCTACTCCCCTTAGAAGCCAAGTGGATGGTGGGGACTCTGAAGGGCCGCCCTCAGTGATGCCCACGGCAGCCCCGAGCCAACTGGCAGGGGCTCTTGCTGCCCCACCCCCATGCCTTAACCTGAGTGTAAGGGCTTGTTTAGACCAAATTGTTTCCTGATCTTTTGAACCAGGCAAGTATCTATCTGTTGATTTATTTTCTCTTGCAACAAAGATCTGGAACATTGCTTTAATAGGTAACTCCAGCCTGTGTCCAAATAAATATCCTTGTGTCCAAGGTGTCATATCCTTATATCCATGGATGTATCATATCCACTCCATGCTGCGTATCCCAGGGTTTTCATATACTTATGTTATAGCCTCGTGCTAGTCTCCATGTCTGCAAAAGTTTTAGCCACAGATCTATAAAGCCCATCTTGGGAAGCAGGTTAAGAATAATTATTTGAAAAAAAATGTCACTGTGATTATAATTATCACCCCACATGCTTCCTCCAGGCTTACCTTGCATCTAATATTTGGGAACTCACAACCCCAGACAGACTCTTACAGAATAGGGATGTTACTTTCTCCCTTCTGTCTGCCTTCTTCCCTCATTTTACCCCAATGCGTATTTCCTGAAGTTGTATATAAATTAAACATTTGTAAATGAGTTATATTTTAAGTGCCAAGTGACAATGCTATGTAGAGAAATGCTCTGAAAAACCATTTTGTAATATGAATAACCATTTAGCTGCTCTGTAATTACATAGTTTGCATTTGCTTAAGGTAGGTTGTACTTGAACTCTGGACTTTCTGTCCCCTAAATGATGGGTAGACAGATTATATGACTGTATTTGTAAACATCTGCTTTTCACAATTGGTCTTTGTAATGTCTTTTCTCTTCGTTTAGGTTTTTTATTGTTTTGTGATTTCTATTTACAAAACACCAGAAATGCAGAAATGGTTATAGTACAACTGTCATTAAAAGGTGTATTTTGCCTACTGAGGTTGGACACTTTTTTATAGTCTAGAAACAATTTAGGTTCTGCCCACCTCTTCTCTGAATGAACAAACCATCTGGATTTTGCCCCCAAGAAACTCTGATTTCCCAGTGTCTAGAGCATGAGGTGTTGGATCTTGTGCTCTGTGAGGACCCTCCAGCTCTAGCCTGCCCACCTAAGTCAGTGGTTCTTCAAGCCCCCTCTAATAAACAGCAAGATCATGACTAAGCTCAGTATGTAAAACAGGCAAGAGCGCTGATTAGGAGGGAAGCGCATCTACCAGCATGAGCCAGGGATAGAGCTCACCAACTCAGCCCAGGGGTGCTTACATTTGAGATCTTGAGGCAGTCTGAAAACACTAAGTTAAAACAACAAAAAAATTTTTTTTTAAAGATTTTATTTATTTATTCATAAGAGACAGAGAGAGAGAGAGGGAGAGAGGCAGGCTCCCCACTGAGCAGGGAGCCCGATGCGGGACTCGATCCCAGGACCCTAGGATCATGACCTGAGCCAAAGGCAGAGGCTTAACCAACTGAGCCACCCAGGCACCCAAAACAAAAATTTTTTTTAAAGATTTTATTTATTTATTTGACACAGAGAGAGAAATAGCACAAACAGGGTGAGGGAGGCAGAGGGAGAGGGTGAGGGAGAGGGAGAAGCAGACTCCTTGCTGAGCAAGGAGCCCTATGTGGGGCTTTATCTCAGGAACCTGGGATCATGTCCTGAGCCAAAGGCAGACAGTTAACCAACTGAGCCACCTAGGCGTCCCCAGAATATTTCTTTCTTAAGAAAAACTCTTTTGTTGAGATAAGGGTTATAAATTCTATAGATTTTAGGGCAAACATAATGATTTAGAATTAAGAGGAGGGCCGGTCTGAACAAAGGAAGGGCCCAAATTTAAAGATGTGTAGTATTCTTCTTTTTGAGCAAATAATTAGTTTGGCCAGCAAAATATTGACTAAGAGATTCCTCTATGAATAAATATGAGTGTTTTGCATTTGGCATCTCTTTAGGTAATTTTTCAATTAACCTGATTAAGCCCTTCTGGGATCTTATTTGCATTAGCCTGGGTTTAGCTTGTTTTCTGTGGATAAAATCACTCCAGGTTTTGCCTGTTTCCATTCAGATTAAATCAGGATGTCCAGACTGGTCTTTGATGTCCAAGTCTAGATAAAGGAAAAATGTCTAATAGAATGCAGTCCCCATTAGGGTTCTAGGTCACCAACAAAACTTTCAGGGGAAATCATGCCACTTAAGGGTGTTAAGCATGTTCTAATGATGGCAACAGCCCTCTTCCTATCTCAGGGTAATGGTCTTAGTTGGGTTTTGGATCCTCTAGTCCTCTCTAAACCAAGCATGGAGGGCTGTGTTTCACCTGAACCTCATGCTGTTAGTTTTGGATGTCTCATTAATCACACTTTCCAAACTCCTATTTTTCTCAAAACTTTAAAAATCACCACGTGGAACTGTGGCAGCACCTGACACAGGGCTCCTGCAGGGCCCGAGGTCACCTGGGTGAGGCCGGGTTGAGGCCTGGGGATGCTGCTGAGGGTCTGGGTGAGGCAAGGGAGGGCCTGGAGGGGCAGGGAACCTGGACAGACAGAATGTTTTCTGACAGAGATGAAGGGGTGGCACTTTTGAAGGGCAAGGGGAAGACTTTAATTCAGAATAAGGCCAGGCTACACTTGGACAAGTACATAGGACTTTGGTTACTCAGGGAGACTTTCCCTAATTTTTAGCATTATTCTTTTTATTCTGGACATGGCCCCCTTTTGTGAAATTTACCTGTACCTCAAGGACCATGCTATAAAATGATTGGAACCCAGAATCAAATTGCCTTTCACTCTCCCTTCCTCCACACTTATGAGCTTCAGGACCCAGAGAGACCACAGAATCCTAGCCCATCTCTCTGGGTATCCCCAGCTGGCCAAGGCCAAGCTGCACGACTGGAGGCCTCATATCTGGGGCTTTCTGGGGTGTCTGGGTTTGGGTCCAGTGCAACTTTGGTGCTGCACTTTAGGGGCTACTGAAGATCAAGGTGGGAAATAAACAGAGGGGCTCCTGTGGCTATGACCAAGGGCATATCAGGGCAGTCGCTGGTACCCCAGGGAATACTCTACCATTGTCTGCCAAGCTCACTGGGACGCTGGTGCCAGGAGACTCAGTGCCGTTCTTTTGGTGTCCAGACTAAGCTCTGCCCCAAGCTCTACTACCAGCCACACAATACGGTAATTCCTTTGAATTTACAAGGCACTGTTCTAAGAGTTCTAAGCCCCTTCTGGGTATTATTCTCTTTATCCTGAGCAAATGCATGAGTGTCAAAGATCATTTTCTCCTTCCTTTGTCCCAGGCCTGGATAATTCTTTGTAGGGACTGTTTTGTACAGACTAGGATATTTAGCCAGCATCTCTGGCCTCTATCCACTCGATGCCAATAGTATCCCTCAGTTGTGAGAATCGAGAATGCCTCCAGACATTACCAAGTGCCACAAGGGCAAAATCAGCCCAGTGGAGAACCAGTGCTTCAGGGAATCCAATGCCTGTGTTTGCAGCTTCTCTGACAGTTTTCCTTACAAAGCACAAGCCTTGGCACAGGGACAAAGGAAAAGTGGGCGATGTCTGGCTTGCCGCATCCTGCAAAGCACAGGTGTTCTGGATCTAAAGCCCCCTGGTGCTCTCAGTTTTGTCTTTGTCCTTCAAGGTCTTCTGGTGGTACCTACCCAGGTTACCCCCACAAGGAAGCGACCACAAGCCTGCTTTTTCTCTGAGACCATCTCATAATGACAGTAGGCCCACTTAGCCAGTGCCCAGAAAAGCTGTCAATATTCCCATATTTGTGTTTTGAGAAAATGCATTATTGCTTTGGCAAGGTTTTCAAGAAAATTCCATGATGTTAAGTTGATGTATTTACATGTAATGCCATTGTTCAGAATTCCCTACTCTCAACATTCACTGCTTATGCCAAATCAGCGTGAATATTAAGAGGTGGCCAACACCGCGTGTATCACTCCTTAGTAGCCACTGGCAAATTGATAACATCACACATATATATGAAAATAGTCCTTGTTCCTGATTTAGCTCAAACTACAAACCTTTCTTCCCCGTGTATTTTTTTTTTAAATGAAACAATTTCTCTGCTTATGACTGTTCACTTGAAAACATACCATGAACTAGTCATATTTTTAGTACCACAGGACTGTTAGCAATTTTATTTTAGTCTGCATGTATTCTGAAGAAAACTAGAAATCAAACATTTAATTCGGGATAAATACCACCAGTTCTGATACTGTTCATGGCTCTATGAATGTTTCGTTTCATTCCTGATTTCTCTCATGTAACTTCAGGAAAATGGAAAGTCAGAGAGATCCTTATGGTAGCTAGAGAACATTAAATCTGAAGACTTACTATTTAGGCACATATCTCGCTAGAAAACAGTGATTTAAATGGTTTTAAAGTAGAACACATCTTACCAAAAAGGTAAAAAAGAACAGATAGACAGCAATTTGCAATTAATAGCACTAGACTCTCAAATACAGCTAAACAAAAATTGTTCCCATGAACTGAAATAAGCCAATATAAATAATCCCGAAAGCATAGTTGGCTTAAGTTTGGATGGTTTCTTAAAAGTGTACTTTAAGGGGCGCCTGGGTGGCTCAGTCAGTCTGACTCTTGATTTCGGCTTGGGGTCATGACCTCGGGGTCCCGGGATCAAACCTTGCGTAGGGCTCAGCAGAATCTGCTTGTCTCCCTCTCCCTCTTTGTCCTCCTTCCCCCGACGCTAGCGCACACTTTCTCTCTAAAGTAAATAAATAAATCTTTAAAAAAAAATGTACTATAAAATCTTAATTTCTGAAGGCTCACTTTAAATAGGGAGGTGTTATTGCGGTGCATTGGAAGGTTAAATACCCTTTGTGATTACTTAATTAAGATGCATTTGACTTCTGCCAAGTTTTTATTGCAACACAAGCTCTACATTTTCTGAAGTCACTAAATTTCTCGTTACAGCACAGGAAAAAGAAGATAAAGTAGGAGGGGGATGACTTTCAAATTCAGTCCTAAACAGCAACATGTTTGAGAGGCAATCATAAAACCAAACAAGGATATGGAAAAAGCAATGGATCACCAGAAAGCAAAGAGTAAAAAAGCTGCAAGCAAAAGCAGTAAAAGATGCCACGCTTGGAACAAGGTCTTACTGACAGATATCAGGCGAAGAAGCTCATGCCTTTATGACAAAAACAAAAAGCTTTGTTCACATTGAAATGACATATTTACTTTTGAGAATAACAAAGTTACCATGGAGATATATTTTTCAAAAAAATTTCATTTTCTCAAATATTTTTTACAATTATTTTGTTTCTTTTTTGTAGCATTCTGTCCCCTAACATTAACTTTCTTGACAGTCACATACCAAAAGTCTGTGGCAGGGCCTCAGCAGTAAGTTTCTGCTATGCCAACCTTCACTATTTTGACTTTGTGGACTTAGGAGAGTTACAAATGTGTGTATTTTGTTATTAGTAAGGCAGTATAAAATTTAGAGTTTTTTTTTCTGAAGTTTGTTGAAAGGAATGAATATTGGTACTCTTTAAGTGTTATAGACAATGCTTGAATTTATTCACGTGGTTTGGGCATTTGCTCCTTTCACACACACGTTATTAAATGTAGTGCAACAGCTGTTAGTTTGAGAACACTGACAACCTGGGAATCCCCTTCATCTTTAGCCTACCTCTCCTGATATGTAAGCTAATACCTCAGGGTCGATCAGTACTGTTGACACAACTGAGAGAACCCTTTGGATTGGAACACTGCAACACAAGCGTATTTACTTGACTATCTTCTTGGCGGTAACAACATTATACTAGCCAACATCTTGATGAAGAAACTAGATGAAAATCCATGTCATTTAACAGTTTTTAGATGTTGGGAGTATGAAGCCAGAAGACAAGCTCTTTCCCAGAGCCAAATCTGATCAGCGACACTTAACGCACTTCCGATGCGAACACACACATCTGTTGTGAAATGTAAGGAAAATTAAACTGCATGAATACTTGAGACTTCAAAGCTTTCGTCCCTAAATCCCCAAAGGTACACATTTCTCCTCCTCTTTTAGGAGGCTTCCGACAACCCGAGTGAGGAGCACTGCTTGAAATAAAGCGGAGTAAATGCTCCTTAAGAGTCAATATTAGATGGCAGGTTTTGGTGAGGTTTGGACTGGAATTAAGGTAAACCTTCTAAAACTGAGGCCATAAAGGATTACTTGAAAGTATCACTTGAAAGTATCACCCTGTCCATTTGCCACTACTAATAAAACAACTTCACAACTAGACTGACATGGATACATTTTCTTCTGTTCAAAAGAAGCTTCAAACCTTACTGAGCATCTTTCAGGTAAGTCTACAGAAATTTTCTATTTTTATTTCCCCTTTATATCAAGGAAGCAGAAATACAGATTGGGCTTTTTGCAAATTAGTGACTGAGCAAAGAACTACTCATATTCTAACCCTCTTACTTTTGCTCGTAACCTAGAATTACATTATTTACAAAGATAAAAGGGACCCCATTACAAAATGATGCATGTCACCTTTGGCAAATGCATGAGTTGGAGTAATTGCCTTTGAAATTCTTCAAAAACTCAAAACTGTAAGGTGAATAGCTTTTATCAAAAACTCCACATCAAAATAGAAAATTTAGTAATGGAGTGTCTTTTCATTTTCTTCTACTAGGAAAATTATTAGTATAGTTTCATGAACAAAGGTAAAACAGTAATGAAAATAACTAGGTACAACCATTCCATCCTGTGACTATCAGAAGATGATGGGTTTGTGAAAAGTCAAGGCAACAAAATAGGTCACATTATGAGTATGTCAAAGAATTCACAAAAAAAGGTAGAATTCTCACTTCTCTTTAATCACTGAATTTCAGTTTTTACGAATAATCTTAGGACAATTCAGGTAACTAAGGTTTTGGGAGGGAACAGTTCTTGTACGTGAAGAACTATGACATGCTCAACTGTTCTGCAAATAACTCTACTGGCTGGATTATCAAACATTTTCACAGAAACAAATTTTTTTAAAGCCAAAGATCACTGCATTTATATTTACAAAAAAGCCATAAACAAACATGCACTTCTCCTTTACTGGGAGAACTGAAATCAATGTTTGAACATTAAGGCAGTGACGATTCTAA
>NW_028035344.1:0-530 GCF_054177405.1 Leptonychotes weddellii | reverse complement strand
GAGAAAGGGGAACCCTCCTACACTGTTGGTGGGAATGCAAGCTGGTGCAACCACTCTGGAAAACAGTAGGGAGGTTCTTCAAAAAGTTGAAAATAGAGCTATTGGGGCTTTTGGGTGGCTCAGTCATTAAGCGTCTGCCTTCGGCTCAGGTCATGATTCCAGGTCCTGGAATAGAGCCCTGCATCGGGTTCCCTGCTCGGTGGGAAGCCTGCTTCTCCCTCTTCCACTCCCCCTGCTTGTATTCCCTCTCTCGCTGTGTCTCTCTGTGTCAAATAAATAAATAAAATCTTAAAAGAAAGAAAGAAAGAAAGAAAATAGAGCTACCCTATGACCCAGCAATTGCACTGCTGGTTATTTACCCCAAAGATACAAATGTAGTGATCCGAAGGGGTCCGTGCACCCTGATGTTTATAGCAGCAATGTCCACAATAGCCAAACTGTGGAAAGAGCCAAGATGTCCAATGACAGATGAATGGATAAAGAAGAGTGGTATATATATATACAATGGAATATTATGCAGCCATCAAAAG
>NW_028035343.1:0-530 GCF_054177405.1 Leptonychotes weddellii | reverse complement strand
ATTGCATCCCAGGAAAGAAAAAATGAACAGAGTGATGAATGCTGAGACATAACCACGTTTAGCTATTGAACACCATGACGGAGGCAGAATCCTATGAAGAACAAACCCAAACAGGGGCGCCTGGGTGGCTCAGTCGGTTAAGCGTCTGCCTTCGACTCAGGTCATGATCCCGGGGTTCCGGGATCGAGCCCCGCATCGGGCTCCCTGCTTGGCGGGGACCCTGCTTCTCCCTCTGCCTCTGCTTCTCTCTGACAAATAAATTAATTAATTAATTAAAAAAAAAAAAAAGGAACAAAGCCAGACAAGCTGAAACAAGACAAAGATTCTCCCGGACATCCCAGTGCCTGTGGATGGTGGCCAAGGTCTACAGAGCGTGGAGAGAAGGGGGGTGCGACCGAGCGTCCTGGGATGTCAAAGGTGGTGGCAGCAGACAGTTCCAAAAAGCCCTTTTTATGACAGAACCCTGAGAAATCAGACCACACATCTCAGAAACCAGCCACCCTCCTCCTAGAAGGGTTGGTGGTGAGCAT
>NW_028035342.1:0-530 GCF_054177405.1 Leptonychotes weddellii | reverse complement strand
TGAGTTACTGGTTAAATATCTCATCCTCAAAGGGCTCTCTTGGGGTCTCTCACGAATGCTAGAGATGTTGGAAACCACCTCTGTTGACTCAAGATGGCCAATGATGTACTCAATGAAGACTCATCTACTATACCTGGACTGTATCTACACAGGTTAACTTATTTAAGAGGAAAAGTTAGGTTTAAATATTGTATGAAAAATTTTTTTATTTTTTATGTTAATCACCATACATTATATCATTAGTTTTAGATGTAGTGTTCCATGATTCATTGTGTATAACACCCAGTGCTCCATGCAGAACATGCTCTCTTTAATACCCATCACCAGGCTAACCTATTCTCCCACCCCCCTCCCCTCTAGAACCCTCAGTTTGTTTTTCAGAGTCCATCATCTCTCATGGTTTGTCTCCCCCTCCGATTCCCCCCCTTCATTCTTCCCCTCCTGCTATCTTCTTCTTTTTTTTTAACATATATTGTATTATTTGTTTACAGAAAATTAGTTATCAGCTATTAGATACAATTCAACTTATT
>NW_028035341.1:0-530 GCF_054177405.1 Leptonychotes weddellii | reverse complement strand
CCTGGGTCATCTGAAATCCCACCCGGATCACATTTGCCCTCTGTAAGCCACATTTCCCCCATCCCTTATGGTCCTCGTTGAACTCACTGCTTCGATTTTTTTTTTTTTTAACCTTTTTGTTTTCTTTTCATTAGTTTTTTCTATTTTGGGGTTATCTTCTTGCACGTTTGACTCCGGCGCTGACTTTGCAGGCCCACCTGTTTCCTGTTTCTCCACCCTAGGGGCGGGGCAAGGCGGGGCGAACGTGCGCGGTAGCGGCCTCAGCCCCGCCCCTGACTCCCGACTGCGCCTGTCCCATCCGCCTTGCCGTCTTCGCAGCCATGGCGGCCGTCGCGCTCCCCGCGTGGCTGGCCCTGCAGCCGGGGGCCAGGACCCTGCGTGCCCTCTGTACGTCCGTGTCTCTGGCCACGCGCTCTGCGATACCAAGCCCGCGTGAGTGTCTGTCGCGTCGCCTCCGGGCTTTGGGGGAGGTGAGGGCGGAATACCGAATCCATGATGGCCGCCGCGGTGGCGGAGTCCGCACCGCCTGG
>NW_028035340.1:0-530 GCF_054177405.1 Leptonychotes weddellii | reverse complement strand
GGTAGAATCTTGCCAGAAAGGAAGGGGCATAATGTCCACTTACGGTAGAATACCACTGTGAGGTACTCCAGCAAACCTCGAACGACGAGATCCCTTTGCTTTGCCTCATTTCGTGTCTGATCACCTATCCTATGCACCCTTCCTCTCCCTCTGATGAAAATAAAAGCCCTCCCCAGGACCTGAACCTTGTAAGCTGTGTTCTCCCCCCACTTGAGTCCCGAGCAGACCCTACGCCAGGGAGGAGCTCAGTCCGATGTCTAGATGTGGGTCTGTGAAGCTTGAGGGGCTGGCTCTCCGGGCCCCGAGCTCCTGAGTCCAGCACACAGAGCAGCCCCTGCTCATTCATTCACTAAGAGGAAGGGGCAGCCATCCACCTGCACCCCCATCGGGCTCCATCCCGTAGGAAAACCAGCAGCCGGACCCCAAACCACCCTCGGGGCCAGCGTGTCTGAGCACCCCTCTGTCCAGGACTCGGGGGCCACTTAGAGAAGGGACCAGAAGGCGAGAGTGGTGTTGGGGGCCACGGGGAG
>NW_028035339.1:0-530 GCF_054177405.1 Leptonychotes weddellii | reverse complement strand
TAGTGCAATCGCTGGGTTGTAGGGTAGCTCTATTTTTAATGTCTTGAGGAACCGCCATACTGTTTTCCAGAGTGGCTGCACCACCTTGCATTCCCACCAACAGTGTAAGAGGGTTCCCCTTTCTCCACAACCTCTCCAACATTTGTTGTTTCTTTCCCTGTCCATTTTGGCCATTCTAACTGGTGTAAGGTGGTATCTCGTTGTGGTTTTGATTTGTATTTTCCTGATGGCTAGTGACGTTGAATATTTTTTCGTGTGTCTGTTAGCTATTTGTATGTCTTCCTTGGAGAAATGTCTATTCATGTCTTCTGCCCATTTCTTAACTGGATTATTTGTTTTTTGGGTGTTGAGTTTGATTAGTTCTTTATAGATTTTGGATATCAGCTCTTTATCCGAAATGTCATTTGCAAATATCTTCTCCCATTCCATGGGTTGCCTCTTAGTTTTGTTGACAGTTTCCTTTGCTGTGCGAAAGCTTTGGAAACAGTCAACAAAACTAAGAGGCAACCCTGGGACCTTTTATTTTTTTT
>NW_028035338.1:0-530 GCF_054177405.1 Leptonychotes weddellii | reverse complement strand
CCGGGTGGAGGCGGGGGCACACGTCCGGGAGGAGCCCACGAGTGCCGGCGGACCCCTGCGTGCGCGGATCGGGGCCCCCCGCCGGCCGGCCGGTCCCTGAGGATCAGCTCCTGCTGTTTTCCCATAGGCTCTCCTTGAGTTGGAGATGAACTCCGATCTTAAAGCCCAGCTGAGGGAGCTGAATATCACGGCTGCCAAGGTGAAGTTAACTTTACTGGGGGGCGGGTGTTCTCTCCACCCCACGCCCGGTCGCCTGCTTGTCAAGAATGTCTGCAAATCACGTTTGGGAACTTGCATCCTGGCTCGTGAGCACGTGTCAGAGCCACCGGCGTGTTGTGCAGGGGGTGGGCTTGCAGGATTGGGGGGTGTCAGCGGGGCTTCCTAGCCCCTGCGCTGTGGGCTCGGAAGGGGAGGCCTGCTGCAGTGGAGTAGGGAAGTGGGCAGAGACAGAGGGTCTCTGAGGCTTGCTTCTCTCTTGACTTGGCAGTGCGTCTGCGCCCCGCACAGCGTCACCTTCGCTCCTCACCTGG
>NW_028035337.1:0-530 GCF_054177405.1 Leptonychotes weddellii | reverse complement strand
CCCAACCCTTTCACCCCACATCACTCCAGCAACCCTCAGTTTGTTTCCGGAGATTAAGAATTCCTCATATCAGTGAGGTCATATGATACAGGTCTTTCTCTGATTGACTTATTTCACTCAGCATAATACTCTCCAGTTCTATCCACGTCTTTGCAAATGGCAAGATTTTGTGTTTTTTCTTTTTTCTTTTTTTTGATGGCTGCATAATATTCCATTGTATATATTATACGACATCTACTTTATCCATTCGTCTGTCGATGGACATCTTGGCTCTTTCCATAGTTTGGCTATTGTGGACATTGCTGCTATAAACATCGGGGTGCACGTACCCCTTCAGATCCCTACATTTGTACCTTTGGGGTAAATACCCAGTAGTGCAATTGCTGGGTCATAGGGTAGCTCTATTTTCAACTTTTTGAAGAACCTCCATACTGTTTTCCAGAGAGGCTACACCAGCTTGCATTTCCACCAAAAGTGTAGGAGGGTTCCCCTTTCTCAGCATCCCCGCCAACATCTGTCATTTCCTGACT
>NW_028035336.1:0-530 GCF_054177405.1 Leptonychotes weddellii | reverse complement strand
GGCAACACCTCAGTGCAGTGGGTAAATATTGGTCTTAAGTGAATTATGTTGGGTCTGTGAAATACCCACATGGAAAAATGCACCTGACTCTCTAACCTACATAATACAATCAGAGATGGATTGAAGACTTTAATTAAGCTAAGTAATAACGCTTTTGGAAGAAAATATAAGAGAATGTCTTTATGACTACAGCGTAGACAAAGATACCTTTTAACCAACTCAGGATGCCAAACAAACTAAGCATAAAAAAAGAATTATAGGGACGCCTCGGTGGCTCAGTCAGTTAAGCGTCTGCCTTCGGCTCAAGTCATGATCCCAGGGTCCTGGGATCGAGTCCCTCATCGGGGAGCCTGCTTCTCCCTCTGCCTGCCACTTCCCCTGCTTGTTCTCTCTCTGACAGATAAATATATACATGAATATTTAAAAATCATTTGAAAAAGAAGAATTATAATTTGGACAATATTAAAATTAAGAATTTCTATTCGCCAGCATTCATCATTAAGAAACTGAGTAGAGAAACCACAGAGTGC
>NW_028035335.1:0-10033 GCF_054177405.1 Leptonychotes weddellii | reverse complement strand
TTCCTTCTACTTCTTATTTGCAGTTCAGAATAAGCCTGTTGCTGTAACTGAATCTGGAATTTTGAAAAACACTTTATATTGAGAGTTTCTCTTTCAGAGATTAGCTGGTTTCTTATGGACCATGCAGCATTCCAAGAGACTAGAGCTAGAAGTGATCACTGAGAGAGTATTTAGCCTTCCACTCATTTTAAACATAAGAAGCTGTTCTCTGTGGTGATAACTTTTTTTTAAATAATGAGATTTGATGGCCATGAGCTTAGTCAGTCAGATGTCTACATATATTTTTAAGTCAGCACAGCTAGAACATATGTTTCTAAATAATATTAACAGTTGATGTTACTTACTCATGGTCTCATATCTATTTATCATGGTATTTTAGCATTCATTTAAGACATAAAAAAGCAAAAATATATAAACATAGCCATTTCTATATAGTTTTAAGAGTCTGGAATATTAGCATACTTGGCCAAATTGTTTAAATTGCAGTTAAGGGAATGGCTTAATGCTTAGGCAAATCTAAAGATGATCCTTTTAAATCTCACCAAATCTAATTACATGATCCTAAAATAAACCTTTTTGGGTTATAAATTCAAGTTACCAGGGTCTAAGACTTTTTGAGAGGGCTTTGGAATGGAGATTTCCATCACTGTTAATTTGCAGGAAGACATCTCTGGTGTGTTTTGCAATGGTTTCACACGTTGTGCTCTGTCTCCTATACGCTTGACTGTTCTTCACTCAGCTCCTCTCCAAATGTTGCACTGGGATTGTCAAATGCCACTTCAGACTAGATCTGTGTCCCCAAAAGTCATATGCAACTTCATAAAAGAATTCTACCTGACATTTTCAAGTGCAACTCACTTGAACTCGTAAAAGTCAGGTATAAATTGAGAATGGATTTACACCTAAGCCTTTTTGGTTGATTATGGTATTTATTTGCAACTGACATTTGGAGAATAACTCAGTTGCCCTTGGAATTGGTCCCCTCCTCATTCCAAAATGTAAGGGAGATGGGGGCAAGTGTCCAAATGGCTAGTACAGAATGCTTCAGGTGAGTTTCAGGCACTCTTACTTACTGAGTTGGGGCCAATTTGTCATGGAATTCAGCAATATGTGCATTCAGTAATTTCACCAATGTGGCTTCTTGGGTTAGAGTTGGACTCTGAATCACATTTGTTGCCTAAAGATGTTAATGATTATATGGCTTGGCCTAATGGGCTGGATTCTTTACCAGTAAATGTAGATTATTGGCTTTTTAGAGATTGTTGGGGTAACACAGCTGAAACTGTGCACAAATTCAGAGCATCCACACAGGCTTCTGCCATTGGGTGAGTGGATGAAGCAGATGATGCCTACTTTCATAATGCTGTACCAAACAGATGGGATGGCAAGCTGTCTGTGCCTCTGAGTATCTCTAAGTATGAACCTGTCCTTCTGCCTACCCCAGCCATTCCTCCTCTATGAAGTATGCTACTAAGCCATAGAAGGGTAACACTGGAAATATATGTGGTGCCTTAAGCCAGTGCAACACTTGAACTAGACATTTAGTGTCTATGTGAAATTCATCATAGTTACAAAGCCCTTGTGAGATTTTATTGTCAAAGATAAAATTAAAGATGAAATAGCTATAAAATCAGCATACCTAATTTTCTCATCATAAAGATAATAAAACTGAGATATGGAAGGGTTAAGTCCCTTACCTGTGGTTACATGGGTGGCAGAGATGTGGCAAGAGTTATAGGTCCTTTTGAGTCACAGTGTTATCCTTATAATAGAGAGTGACCAATGAATGCATTATTTAGATTGCAAGGGAATGTGAAATGCGATTTTCATCCTTTCCAACAATATAAAAATGTTGACTCTTAGATGCTTTTTGAACTCTTTCTGGATTTATTCTACTTCTCTTTTTATTCCTGGAAAGAGGGACTCTTGATAGATTTCTAACTTGTAGAAATATTCATTTATAAGTCGGTTTGAAATTAGCCTGTCATCTGATTCACTGAGATAGAGTTAAAATGAATTCCCTTGGCAAAAAAAGGAAACAAAAAACAGGGAAAAAGGATTTTATCATCTATATGGATCAATTCCAGAGTATGCTTCAGTTTAGTTATTAGTTTTCCCTACAGTATGAGATATTCAATTAAACCTTGCCTCAAATTGGCCATAAATTTCGATGAAAATGAAAGAAGTTCCATTTAGCAAACAATTTCTGTCAAAGAATCTAATAATGGGATGCAATAAGAATGATTTTCACCTGTGCACCTGAATGAGAGTGTTTGGTCTGGTTTTTGTTTGGTTTGGTTATTTTTTTCCTTTGTTTTTGCTTTAGGGTTTTTGTTTCTTTGATCCTCCCCTCTACCCCTATTCAGTGTAGCATGCCCAAAGTGTTTTGGAAGGTGAGATCAGGTAGAATTGTTTAAAACACAAAAGAATACTTTACAACAGTTTTCACCACTGATTTGGTGGGTCTTGGATAAAATCTTATACTGTACCTGCATCATTCTGTTAAGGAGAACTACTATAAGGCAAGTCATGTTTGATACCCATTCTCTCCTTCTCACTAAATCATATACTTCTCATAACCTTCTTTTAGGGCCCTTCTTGTAGTTACATATACTTACTCAGAATCCATGGAGTAGATGTAGGTAGAAATATCCTACTCTGAAAATTCATATGGTATTTATTGAGTAGGGAGTGATTCTTGGCACTGATCTAGATTCTGGAAATGAGAGAGAAATCAGATATGGATGGTACTTCAGTGTAACTTGTGGTCTAATGCAGGAAATAATACATAAATGAGCGAGGACATAAGTAAGGAAATATGGCAAAAAGTCATGAGTATTGCTAATGAAAATACAGTGAAGTGCATTGCCCTCGCCTGAAAAAACCCTGGATGAAAGAGCTTTTGAGCTGCAATTCAAAATGTCCTGGAGACCTACTTTATCCACCTTTTGTTCTGCTATCTCTGTGAATGGTTTGCCCCTTGGAGCTATATAGGGAGGTGGGGGTGGGGAGAGACCACCCAGAGCATTCTGACAAATGTCTCATAGAGCTAGACATGAATAATAGCATCCTTAGTCCAACCTTACTTTTTACGGATGAGACAACTGGGGCTTAGCAAGGTTAGCAGCTTACCCAGTGAGTTATAAAAACTGAGATTTCACTGCTGATCTTGTGATTCCTCTTTCACAGTTGTTTTCCTTGTTTTGAAATAAAACTCCCTTTTTGAGTATTCCTTGATTAGGATTCTTAGGATACAAGTAACAGAAGCTGACAATAGATAATATACACAGAAAAGGAATGTATTGAAAAGTTAGCAGGAGTTCCCAGAAACTATTAAGATCTCAGAAAGCCAGATGCAGAGGACAGGAGCCAGAGTAGAGTGAAAGAGGCAAGTAACAACAGTATGGACAGTTTTCTCAATAGCTATTGGAATGAATGGGCTCGAAGCTTTGTTGCTATCTTTTCTATCTCTGTATTAATTATCGCTCACAATTCAAAATGTTAGAGAACATGTCCGATTGACTTAGTTTGAATGACATGCCAGTGCCCACCATTTTGCTAGCAGAAGGCTGAGCATCTTGATTTATACACCACTGTGACAGTCATTCTGAGAGGAAAAAATTACAAATTTGCCTGTGTTTATTAGACCAAATATGAAAAATTTAAATAAACAGAATAAAATAAATAAAATAAAAATTAAAGGTAGCTATTTCACTACGATTAACTTTTTAATTTTTTTAAATTAACTTAGATTTTTTTTCTTTTTTTTTTTTAAATTTTTAATTTTTAGAACGAGAGAGAGCATGTGTGCTTGTGTGCTAAAGGGTGGGGGAGGGGCAGAGGGAGAGAGAGAATCTTAAGCAGGCTCTACACTCAGCATGGAGCCTTGACATGGGGGCTTGATCTCAGGACCCTGAGATCATGACCCGAGCTGAAATCAAGAGTTGGATGCTCAACCAACTGAGCCACCCTGGCACCACTACAAGTAATTTTTTTAAAGGATGATAACATAAAAAGAGCAGGAAGAAGGAAACTTGAATTTAAACAATCTTCATATACCAGCACACTTAGTTTTATTGTTTTTCACTTTATTGTGCTTTTTACAAATTGAAGGTTTGTGGCAACCCTGTATCGAGCAAAATCATCACCATTTTCCAATAGCATTTACTCTCTTCATGTGTCTTTGTCACATTTTGGTAATTCTTGCAATATTTCAGACCTTTTCATTATTATTATATTATGATCTGTGATTGGTGATCTTTTGATGTTATTATTATAATTGTTTTGGGGCACTATGAACCATACCCATATAAGATGGCAGACTTAATCGATAAATGTTATACATGTTTGCACTGCTCCAGCTACTGGTTCCTTCCCTGTCTCTTTCTTCTTGGACTTCCCTATTCCCGAAATGCAACAATATTGAAATTAGATCAATTAATAACCGTACAGTGACCTCTAAGTGTTCAAGCAGGTGAAAGGAAGAGTCACATGTCTCTACTTTTGTTTGTTTGTTTGTTTGTTTGTTTTTTGCCTCTCACTTTAAATCAAAGGTGCAGAAATGATCAGGCTTAGTGGGGAAGGCATGTTGAAAGCAAAGATGAGCCAAAAGCTAGACCTCTTAAAACAAACAGCCAAGTTGTGAATGCTAAGGAAAAGTTCTTATAGGAAATTAAAAGTGCTATTCCAGTGCTATGCTACACACATGATAAGAAAGGGAAATAGCCTTATTGCTGATGGAGAAAGTTTGAGTGGTCTGAATAGAAGATGAAACCAGCCACAATATTCCCTTAAGCCAAAGCCTAATCCAGAGCAAGGTCCTAACTCTCTTCAATTCTTTGAAGGCTGAGAGAGGTAAAGAAGCTGAAGTTGGAAGGTAGCAGGGGTAGGTTCATGAAGTTTACGGAAAGAAGTCATCTCCATAATATAAAAGTGCAAGGTAAAGCAGCAAGTGCTGCTGTAGAAGCTGCAACATTATCAAGAGGATCTAGCTTAGGTAATTAATGAAGCTAGCTACACTAAACAACAGATTTTTAATGTAGACAAAGCAGCTTTCTATTAAAAGAAGATGCCATCTAGGACTTTCATACTGGAGAGGAGAAGTCAGTCTTGGCTTCAAAGCTTTGAAGGACAGGCTGATTTTCTCGTTAAGGGTTAATGTAGCTGGTGACATGAAGTTGAAGCCAGTGCTCATTTACCATTCCCAAAATCTTAGGGTCCTTAAGACTTATGTTAAATCTACTCTACTGTGTTCTGTAAGTGGAACAACACAGCCTGGACGGCAGCACATTTGTTTACAACATGGTTTACTGAATATTTTAAGTCCATGGTTGAGAACTACAATTCAGAGAAAAAGATTCTCTTTCCATTTCTTTTCAAATATTACTGATCAATGACACATCTGGTCACCAAAGAGCTCTAATGGAGATAGGCAGTGAGATTAATGTTGTTTTTATGCCTGCTAACACAGCATCCATTCTGTAGTCTACAGATCAAAGAACAATTTCTACTTTCAGGTCTTATTATTTAAGAAATACATTTCATAAGGCCATAGCTGCCAAAGATAGTGATTCCTGTAATGGATCTAGGCAAAGTCCATTGAAAACCTTCTGGAAAGGATTCACGATCCTAGATACCATTAAGAACATTTGTGATGCATGGGAAAGGGTCAAAATGTCTACACTAACAGGAGTTTGAAAGAAGTTGATCACAACCCTCATGGATGACTATGAGGGGTCAAGACTTCAGTGGAGGAACTAACTGCAGATGTGGTGGAAATAGCAAGAGAATTAGAACTAGAAGTGACTGAGTTGCTGGAATCTCATGATAAAACTTGAATGGATGAGGAGTTGCTTCTTATGGATGAGCAAAGAAAGTGGTTTCTTGAGATAGAATCTACTGGTGAAGATGCTGTGAAGATTATTGAAATGACAACAAAGGATTTAGAATAATACATAAACTTAGTTGATACAAAGCAGCAGCAGCATTTAAGAGGCTTGACTCTAATTTTGAAATAATTTCTACTGTGTGTAGAATGGTATCAAACAGCATCACATGCTACAAGAGGAATTGTTCACGAAAGGACGAGTTGACTGATATGGTGATCTTCACCGTTGTTTTATTTTAAGAAATTGCCACAGTGGGGCACCTGGGTGGCTCGGTTGGTTAAATGTCCAACTCTTGATTTCATTTCAGGTCATGATCTCAGGGTCTTGAGATCGAGCCCCACTTTGGGCTCCATGCTCAGCGGTGAGTGTGCTTGAGATTCTCTCTCTCCCTCTCTCTGTGCCCCCCACCCCGATGCTCCCTCTCCCTCTTTCTCTCTCAAATAAATAAATAAATATTTTTTTAAAGATTTTATTTTTTTTTTATTTATTTATTTGAGACAGAGAGAATGAGAGAGAGAGCATATGAGAGGGGGGAGGGTCAGAGGGAGAAGCAGACTCCCTGCCGAGCAGGGAGCCCGATGCGGGACTCGATCCCGGGACTCCAGGATCATGACCTGAGCCGAAGGCAGTCGCTCAACCAACTGAGCCACCCAGGCGCCCAATAAATATTTTTTTAAAAAGAAAGAAATTGCTACAATCACCTGACCTTCAGCAATCACCACCCTGATCAGTCAGCAGCCATGAACATCAGGGCAAGACCCTCTACCACCAAAAAGATTATAACTTGTTTAAAGCTTAGATGATAGTTAGTACTTTTTAGTAATAAACTCTTTTTTTTTTTTTTTTAAGAGAGTGAGTGGGGGTGGGCAGAGGGAGAGGTAGAGAGAGAATCTTAAGCAGACTCCACACCCAGCATGGAGCCCAATGTGGGGCTCAATCTCACAATCCTGAGATCATGACCTGAGCTGAAATTAATAGTCTGGCACTTCACTGACTGAGCCACCCAGGTGCCTCTATAATAAACTATTTTTTAGTTAAGGTGTGTACATTGGTTTTTAGACATAATGCTATTGCAAACTTAAGAGACAACATTATAATGTAAACATAACTTTTATATACAATGGGAAGTGAAACAAATCATTTGACTCTATTGTGATATTCACTTTATTGGAATTAAACCTGCAATGTCCCTAAGGTACACCTGTAAATACTGTGTAAGAGGAGAAGAGGTGGGAGAGAATAAACTAACCATTCTCTCCAATTTGATCTAACACATTTCCTCTCGTACACACTGCTACTTCATCTCTCTTTAAGGTAAATGATGATTTGAAAGATAAAATCATAGAGATAGAAAATAGGATCAACTCTAAAATTAATATCAATTTTAAAAATATAGACAAAGTGGGGCGCCTGGGTGGCTCAGTTGGTTAATCGGCTGCCTTCGGCTCAGGTCATGATCCCGGGGTCCTGGGATCGAGTCCCGCATCGGTTCCCTGCTACGCAGGGAGCCTGCTTCTCCCTCTCCCTCTGCCTGCCTCTCTGCCTACTTGTGCTCTCTCTCTGTCAAATAAATAAATAAACTCTTTAAAAATATATATATATATAGACAAAGTGATCTCTAATGGCTTAAAAAAAGAGGGGTGCATGGATAAATTTGGCTAACCAGTGCAGTGACAAAAATACCATTCTTTGTTGGAAGAACATTATATGGTACAGGCAAGAAGAGTGGTTCTCTTTAGCAGACATCAGAATTACCTGGAGGGCTTGTTAAATCACAGATTACTATCCCCATTCTCACAGCTTCTGTTTAGTGCCTGTGAGGTGGGGCCTAAAATTTTGCATTTCTGGGTTTCCAGATGCTGCTGCCGGTGTGAAACAATATTCAGAAGTATTGTGCCAGAATACTGGGAGCTCCCCATCAATGACTCATGGGAAGAAGGCTATTCCAGTGATGTCTGGGGTTTAGTCTTTATTCTAGAGATGAGCATTATATACACTTAGAAAAAGCATGAATGGCTAGCTGTTTGGACTTTACATTGTGTGTGTGTATGTGTGTGTGTGTGTGTCCAGATTACTAAAATATAGATTTAGATATGAACTATTAGGTTGACTTTAAAAATGCATTAATGGGTTCATATTTTTACAAGGCAGGAACGTTTAGAAAAAATGAAATGAGAGATGTTGAATAAAAGACTTTAATGTGTCATATTTTATTAAAGTTGGCTATAGATAATGATCATTGAAATTTAAGTCTTAAGAAGACTATGTTCCTTAAGGAACATTAATGTACATTTTCCTTAACTATCTCAAGTTGTATCCTAAAGACTGTGTGAGTGATGATAGGATCAAAGATCACTGGAGCACTATATTAGGCATATATTAAATCAGAGTTCTAAAGAAAGTGTTCTGATTTCAGATATTATATGGCTTTATAAAGCATTGAGTGTAAAGTTCCCATCTACCTTATTGGAGGTGAGGCATCTATTAATCTAGTAGAATAGTAAAATAATATATGACTATAGAAGTCCATTTTTAAAATATGCTTTATATAATAGGAAAAACCCACTGACATAATGCATAATGTATGTGTATCACTTTTTGCTAATACAATCTCTGGCTTATACCCACCACTGAGATCCATGAAACCTGCTTGATACTCCATTGTCATTTTTGAAAAAATAGTAGTGTGATTTCATGGGAAGGAATGACACCTACGGATGTTTCATTAATTATAAGGTGCTATAAAATATGAATCAGCATAGTGGAAGTGGTTGTGTTGATTTTTAGTATTATTATGTTTGACTCTGAAGTCATGTTTGTAATTCACTTTTCACAGCTGAGGAGGTCTCCTGGGTTATCACATCAGACCCTGTGCCTCTCCCACTTTACATGGGAACAAGGAGGCAGGGTGGAAAATTTCATTGTACATGAAATTGTAGCCTTTTGTTAGGTGATCTACTTGCAGTCATTTAATTTCACCCACCATAGCAAAATAGTACTTGTATAGCCCAGGTGAGTAGGTAGATAGCTGTTCATGTACAATTCTTTCCATTTTTCTGCATGTTTGAAATTTTTCACAAAATGTTAGAAGAGGAAATAAAAGATCTCCAGAGTCTCCAGAGCCAAACTAGACTCAAATCCCAGCTTTCTTGGTATGACCTTGGGCAAATCCCTTTACCTCTTGGTGCCTCAGTTTCCTCAACTGTAAAACATAGCTTACTGGGTTGTGATAAAATTTAAGTGAGTCAGTATTTCCAAAGTGCTTAGAAGTGTAATTGGCCCAAGGAAACATAAGATTGTGTGTATGTATGTGTGTTTTTACTTAAATCATAGGAAGTTAAATTAAAAAAAACTTTAAGGGGGTGTCTGGGTGGCTCAGTCAGTTAAGCATCTGCCTTCAGCTCAGCATGATCCCAGGGTCCTGGGATCAAGCCCTGAGCCCTGAGCCCTGAGCCCTGCACTGGGCTCCCTGCTCAGTGGGGAGCCTGCTTCTCCCACTCCTTCTGCAGATCCCCCTGCTTGTGCACTCTCTCTCCCTCCCCCTCTCTCTCCCTCTGTCAAATAAATAAATAAAAATCTTTACAATAAAAAAAACTTTAGGAATAATTTAATTCAGCCCTCTGAATTCCAAAAGGGTAACACAAATTAGTGTGTGAGAATTCTTGGCTAGTTAACAGCAGTCAGGTCTATAAATCAAGTTTTCCAACTGTGAGACCCATAGTATTGGTAGCACACCAGAATTTCTCCTTTGGCAGTGGCAGAGAAGAAAAATGAACATTTTTGTGATTATATCCTTTTTCGTTTAATTTAATATTGTTTGATGCTTTGAAGTAAATTGAAGTATGTTTGAATTTTCACAAATCTAACTGTATTTCGTGTACTCAAATATTTCTACCTGAGCTGTAATTTAAACTAACAAGTGTGGGAATAATCCAACAAATTATAATATTTTTTTTTATTCTTATGTTAATCCCCATACATTACATCATTAGTTTTAGATGAAGTGTTCCATGATTCATTGTTTGTGCATAACACCCAGTGCTCCATGCAGAATGTGCCCTCCTCAATACCCACCACCAGGCTAACCCATCCTCCCAACCCCCTCCCCTCTAGAACCCTCAGTTTGTTTTTCAGAGTCCATCGTC
>NW_028035334.1:0-530 GCF_054177405.1 Leptonychotes weddellii | reverse complement strand
TATTTTTAAGAGCTCTTCAGGTGCCTAGTGTGTGCAGTGACTGAGGAGCGTGACGGAGGCAAAAGGTGAGCCACGCACCTGCTCATGCACCCTGTAGGGCGGGGCCTCTGATCTCTAATCAGTCAAAGCTTTCAGACCGTGGCCCCAGAGCCCCGGGCCTGCTGGTTGTGCGCAGGGCTCCAGGCCCCCACACCTCCTTCAGAGAGAGTTCCCACCCATGGTCCCAGGTGAGCAGGAAGGGCCCCTGACCTCACGCTGGTCACAGCTGTGGACCCAGCCCTGGTCACTCAGTTCTGGCCCGCTTACTGCCTGGCCGATGGTGTGTGATCCGGCCAGAGGTGGCCAATCACATTCTTCCTCGGTCTCTCTGGAAGCTGACTTGAGCCACCCAGAAGGAAGCTGTCAGGAGGGTTGAAAGGTCCTGGAGGCTTAGCACCTGGGCTGGCTGTGAGCCTTGCTCGGGACCTGGAGAGAGGGGCGCGCGTGCAGGGAGCTGCAAACACCTCGAGACGGCAGGGATGAAAGAGGGT
>NW_028035333.1:0-530 GCF_054177405.1 Leptonychotes weddellii | reverse complement strand
TCTTCTTTATCCATTCATCTTTCGATGGACACTGGGACTGTTTCCATAATTTGGTTATTGTAAATAATACTGCAATAAATATAGGAGTGCACATATCCCTTTGAATTAGTGTTTTTATTTTTATTTATTTTTTATTTTTTTTTTTTAAAGATTTTATTTATTTATTTGGGAGAGAGAGAATGAGAGAGAGCACATGAGAAGGGGGAGGGTCAGAGGGAGAAGCAGACTCCCTGCCGAGCAGGGAGCCTGATGCGGGACTCGATCCAGGGACTCCAGGATCATGACCTGAGCCGAAGGCAGTCGCTTAACCAACTGAGCCACCCAGGCGCCCTGAATTAGTGTTTTTATATTCTTTGGATAAATACCCAGTAGTGGGATTACTGGATTATAGGGTAGATCTATTTTTGTTCTGCTTTGTTTCAAGTTTCTGTTTGTTGGGTTTTTTTGTTTTGTTTCAAGATTTTATTTAAATTCCAATTAGTTAATGTGTAGTATAATATTAGTTTCAGGAGTAGAATTTAGTGATTCAT
>NW_028035332.1:0-530 GCF_054177405.1 Leptonychotes weddellii | reverse complement strand
TATTTTTAAGAGCTCTTCAGGTGCCTAGTGTGTGCAGTGACTGAGGAGCGTGACGGAGGCAAAAGGTGAGCCACGCACCTGCTCATGCACCCTGTAGGGCGGGGCCTCTGATCTCTAATCAGTCAAAGCTTTCAGACCGTGGCCCCAGAGCCCTGGGCCTGCTGGTTGTGCGCAGGGCTCCAGGCCCCCACGCCTCCTTCAGAGAGAGTTCCCACCCATGGTCCCAGGTGAGCAGGAAGGGCCCCTGACCCCACGCCGGTCACAGCTGTGGACCCAGCCCTGGTCACTCAGTTCTGGCCCGCTTACTGCCTGGCCGATGGTGTGTGATCCAGCCAGAGGTGGCCAATCACATTCTTCCTCGGTCTCTCTGGAAGCTGACTTGAGCCACCCAGAAGGAAGCTGTCAGGAGGGTTGAAAGGTCCTGGAGGCTTAGCACCTGGGCTGGCTGTGAGCCTTGCTCGGGACCTGGAGAGAGGGGCGCGCGTGCAGGGAGCTGCAAACACCTCGAGACGGCAGGGATGAAAGAGGGT
>NW_028035331.1:0-530 GCF_054177405.1 Leptonychotes weddellii | reverse complement strand
GCACCAACTCATTAAAATTTCTTATATTTTTAATATTTGAGTCTTCTAACTCCTAAACTATAGATGATCATTTGAGCTTAAAAATATTTGTGTCAGCCTGGTTCTAGAGAATGTGATATGCTATGCTATGCTGGAGGACTGTCAACGATATATGGTTTGAAACTAGAGGAAACTGATAATGTATCGTCATTTAGATTACTTGCATAAGCCAGGAAAGCTACTACCCTCTCAAGGAGCCAGTTCTGACATATCCATATTTACAAAACTTTGAGTGGAGATAAAATAGATACCCAGAGAAACTGACATAGCATCACAGGAAATAAGATTCATTCCAATTTAAAATCTCTTATGAATAAGATTTCTCATTTAACACGATACCTGGCAGTACTGTCTCACAAAGTCCTTCCAAAACCACCATTACATTTCGAATGCAGGTACTACCCTCACGTTTTATTTTATTTTTTTAATTTTTTTTAAGATTTTATTTATTTCTTTGAGGAAGAGAGTGAGAGAGCACACAAGTGGGGGGG
>NW_028035330.1:0-530 GCF_054177405.1 Leptonychotes weddellii | reverse complement strand
GGTACCCCCGCGGTTGTGTGAGGGGAAGTAGTCTGTGCGGAGGCTACTGCGCTCTCCCCCTAACGCCGCGTGACTCGCCACCATGAGCAGCACCTTAGCCAAGATTGCGGAGATCAAAGCCGAGATGGCTCGGACTCAAAAGAACAAGGCCACAGCACACCACTTAGGGCTGCTTAAGGCTCGCCTTGCTAAGCTTCGTAGAGAGCTCATTACCCCAAAAGGTGGTGGTGGTGGTGGGCCAGGAGAAGGTTTTGATGTGGCCAAGACAGGTGATGCTCGAATTGGGTTTGTGGGTTTTCCATCAGTGGGGAAGTCAACACTGCTTAGTAACCTGGCAGGGGTATATTCTGAGGTGGCAGCCTATGAGTTCACTACTCTGACCACTGTGCCTGGTGTCATCAGATACAAAGGTGCCAAGATCCAGCTCCTGGATCTTCCAGGTATCATTGAGGGTGCCAAGGATGGGAAAGGTAGAGGCCGTCAAGTCATTGCAGTGGCCCGAACATGTAACTTGATCCTGATTGTTCTGG
>NW_028035329.1:0-530 GCF_054177405.1 Leptonychotes weddellii | reverse complement strand
TTTTTTTTAAAGATTTTTATTTATTTATTTGACAGAGAGAGAGATAGCGAGAGCAGGAACACAAGCAGGGGGAGTGGGAGAGGGAGAAGCAGGCTTCCTGCCGAGCAGGGAGCCCGATGTGGGACTCGATCCCAGGACCCTGGGATCATGACCTGAGCTGAAGGCAGACGCTTAACGACTGAGCCACCCAGGCGCCCTCAAATAAATAAAATCTTAAAAAAAAATTAAAAACATACAAAGAAACAAGTGGCAGCAATTTTTTTTTTATTGTGTTAAATGCACCCAGCAGAAAATTTACCAGTTTAACTATGTTAAAAGTGGCTTTAGGTACGTTCACGGTGTTGTATGATCCCACCACTGGCCGTCCCTCGATCTTGCTTCAATCATCTCAAACTGAAGCTTGACCCATGAAGCAAACCCAGCCCCTACTAACCTCCATTCTGTTTCTGAAGTTAACTACTCTGGATACCACATTTAAGGGGAAACCATGAACAATATGTGTCCTTTTGGCTTCTGGTTTGTTTCATTTA
>NW_028035328.1:0-530 GCF_054177405.1 Leptonychotes weddellii | reverse complement strand
ATGTCCACATGAAAAAGAAGAAAGTTGAAGTCTTCTCACATATTACATACAAAACATAGTCAATGTGGATCGGCACCAAAATAGAGGAGCTAAAACTATAAAACTTGCAGAAGAAAACCTAAGTGTAAATTTTCATGACTTTGGATTTGGCAACGATTGCTTAGATAGGACACCAAAAGCATAAGCAACAACAACAGAAGATAGATAAACTGGGCATGATCAAAATGAAACACTTTTGTGCTTCTAAGCACACCATCAAGAAAGTGGGGGGAAAACTCCCACAGAATGGGAGAAAATTTTGCATATACTATATCTTATAAGGGACTTGTATCTGGAATGGATAAAGAAAATTACACACACACACAGACACACACACACACACACATGCATGCATGATGGTATGTTATTTGGCCACAAAAAAAGAAGGAAATCCTGACATTTGCAACAACATAGATGGACCTTGAGGGAATTTGCTCAGTGAAGTAAGTCAGACAGAGAAAGACAAGTACCCCATGATTTCATATATATAT
>NW_028035327.1:0-530 GCF_054177405.1 Leptonychotes weddellii | reverse complement strand
CCCCCCACCCCCGGCCGAGAGAGGGCCCGGGGCCTCCCGCAGCCCGCCGGGGCTGTCCTCCTCCGTGCTAGTGCCGCTCCCTCGGCTCGCCGACGGCTTTCCTTACATCTGACCACTCCGTCCGATGCCGGACCCACGCCGCCGGCCGCTCGGCCGCTCGCTGTGACGCGAACGCGCCGCTAGGAGCCCCAGTTCGATGTGCCCCGCGCCGGACGCACCTCCTCTCTCCCGGCCTCTCAACCCACCGCCGGGTTTCCGTGTGTGATGCGGCGCCCGACAGGCCTGCCTTGCCGAGGTCCGCGCGGGTCCGCGGGGGCCAGACGGGGGCCGGCGCAGGCCCTGCGGCCACATGCTGACGGCGCATGGGCCCACGGAGGGGGCCGCCCGGACGTGAGTTTCCTTTCATTTCCATGTATAACGTTCCCCAACAATCTCAGGACACA
The DNA here is from genome assembly GCF_054177405.1 of Leptonychotes weddellii. NCBI lineage: Eukaryota > Metazoa > Chordata > Mammalia > Carnivora > Phocidae > Leptonychotes > Leptonychotes weddellii. The sequence goes on along the minus strand of NW_028035327.1, from coordinate 87 downwards.
AAGCCATGCTCGGCTCGTGGGCCGCACGGAAACAGATGGCAGGCCAGATTGGGCCCAAGGGCTGGAGGTGGCCACGAGCTTCCTGGG
>NW_028035326.1:0-530 GCF_054177405.1 Leptonychotes weddellii | reverse complement strand
GAGTTTTAATCAGGAAAGGATGCTGTATTTTGTCAAATGCTGTTTCTGTATCAATTGAGAGAACCATATGGCTCTTCTCTCTCCTCTTATTAATGTGTTCTATCACGTTGATTGATTTGCAAATGTTGAACCACTGTTGCATCCCAGGGATAAATCCCACTTGGTCGTGGTGGATGATCCTTTTAATGTATTTGGATCCTATTAGCTAGGATTTTGTTGAGGATTTTGGAATCCATATTCATCAGGGATATCGGTCTGAAATTCTCCTTTTGATGGGGTCTTTTCCTGGTTTGGAGATTAAGGTAATGCCAGCCTCATAATGAGTCTGGAAGCTTTCCTTCTGTTGCTATTTTTTGAAATAGCTTCAGTAGAATAGGTATTATTTCTTCTTTGAATGTTCGGTAGAATTCCCCAGGGAATCCATCAGGCCCTGGACTCTTGTTTTCTGGGAGGTTTTTGATCACTGCTTCCATCTCCTTACTGGTTATTGGCCTATTCAGGTTGTCAATTTCTTCCTGTTTCAGTCTTGG
>NW_028035325.1:0-530 GCF_054177405.1 Leptonychotes weddellii | reverse complement strand
TGAGGCCCCACTTTTGCATGGAAGTCTTATAGCTAGCATTCTAACTCCAAGAAACAACACTGTAGAGGGATCATGCTTTACCCAGTGTGGGTGTCGGTCATGCATGGGAGCAGAAGGGTCAGTCCCTGTCCTGGTGTCGGGTGTTTGGCAGGGGAAGGGTGGCGGAGGAAGCACCAAGTGTTTGGGCTGCTGAGGAGGGTCTCTGGTGGTGCCCCGTACTCCGTGTTGCCTTTGAGCAAGGCGGGGTGGCGTGCTGCGCTAGCCCCCGGGCGGCTGGTGGGGCGTGGGTATGCGCAGTGCACCCTGCATGCCTGGCTTCACGACAGAACGCACACCGTAGGCATCTCGGGTGCAAAACCATGACGGTGGTGTCAGCGGCGGCGGCGGAGGAGGAGGAGGTCAGGCTGGGGAGTCCCGAGCCGGGACGGGAGAACGCTGGGACTTCCGCGACTGCAAGGTGCTGGAGGCGCCTCACCACGAGGCGGGCTGGCAGGCAGGCAGGAGCAAAGCCCAGGGCAGGTGGGGGGGGG
>NW_028035324.1:0-10033 GCF_054177405.1 Leptonychotes weddellii | reverse complement strand
AAAGGCAGACGCTTAACTGACTGAGCCACCCAGGTGTCCCAGTGATTTCTGATTTTAAACACTATCTTATTCCACTTATTTTTTTCCCCCTGTTCTGTAAGTTACCTACTTTGGAAATCTCAGATATTTCCAAAATAAATGAGTTTCAAAAGAATTTTAAAAGTTCTCATAGTTGCAGGGGCTCCTGGGTGGCTCAGTTGTTAAGCGTCTGCCTTTGGCTCAGGTCATGATCCCAGGGTCCTGGGACCGAGCCCGCGCGGGCTCCCTGCTCAGCAGGAAGCCTGCTTCTCCCTCTCTCACTCCCCCTGCCTGTGTTCCCTCTCTCTCTAATAAATAAAATCTTAAAAAAAAGAAAGTTCTCATAGTGCAAGAATACAGATTATACTAAGTGATTACCTGATGCATGAAAATTCTCAAAGAACTGAAGGGACTTACAATACTTTGCTTGAAATCTGCATAGTAGTAGATTTTGAAAAAATAGCCACAGTACTTTGCAGCTCAAGTCCTCAAGAGGTGGGATCTGAGCTGGTCTTGCTGACTTGCAATTGAATGTGGTGAAAGTGATACTGTGTGGATTTTACAGCCTAGGCCTCAAGAGGCCTGTGGTGTCTGTTTTTGCCTTCCTGAAATGCTTTTGCTACTTATAAATAAGCTCAGTCTAGACAACCAAATGATGTTAGACCACATGGAAAGAGGGGCCCAGTCGAGCTACCAAATGAATGCAATCTCATGTGTGAATCTAAGTAGGATGAGCAGAACTGCCCAGCCAACCTACAGAATCATGAGAAATAATAAATTATTGATGTTATAAAACACTAAGTTTTGGGATCATCTGTCACTCAGCGAAAGATAACTTCCACAGACACAATCTTTAATATATCATTAAGCATGGGGCGCCTGGCTGGCTCAGTTGGGAGGAGCACGCATCTCTTGATCTTGGGGTCATAAGTTTGAGCCCCACACTGGGTGTATAGAGTAGTTAAAAATGAAATCTTAAAAAAAAAAAAAAAAGAAGAAGTAACAGGCCCAGAAAGCATAATTTGAGGTAAAATTAGTGAAAGTTAAAGAACTTAAATAATCAATTAAATTAGATAGTAAGTATGTGAAATTTAGAAATAAATTTACTAGGTGCCCTTTGCATGTATATATGATCACTTTATACTAGGAGTGGAACATATCCTTGCCCTTAGGATTAATAATAACTCAGAATAATGAAAGGATAAGAAAAGTTATTTTTTAAAACTTGTTCAAGGATATAAGTTCTCAGATAATTGGATTACTACCCACAAACTTATTAATCTTCCTTGTACTTTAAAAATCAAGACAACATGGGATGCCTGGGTGGCTCAGTCAGTTAAGCATCTGCCTTGGACTCAGAGTCCTGAGATCGAGTCCCACATCAGGCTCTTTGCTCAACAGGGAGTCTGCTTCTCCCTCTGCCCCACCCCCTGGTCATGAGCTCTTTCTCTCTCTCTGACAAATAAATAAATAAAATCTTTTAAAAAAAACAATCAATACAACAGGGGCACCTGGCTGGCTCAGTTGGAGGAGCATGCAACTCTTGATCTTGGAGTGCTGAGTTCGAGCCCAATGTTGGGTTTTAGAGATTACTTAAATAAATAAACTTTAAAAAAATCAATTCAACAAAAAACCATACCCCAGTATCTTTATGAACATAGACGTAAAATCTTCCACAAAAAACTAGCAAATTGAATCTACCAATATAGAAAAAGGATTATACATTATGATCAAATGGTATTTATCCCAAGAATGCAAAGTTGATTTAACATCTGAAAATCAATTAATGGGATACACTGTATCAAGAGAATAAAGGACAAAAACTACCAATGATCTCAATACAGTAGAGGTATCTGACAAAATTCAACACCACCTCATGAGAAAACAATCAACTAGGAAATCAACACAACCCATTCCCGTCATAACCGGTGAATATTCAGTAGATCAATTATGTTTTGTGCCTGCAGTTCATTTAAGTATTCCTTTGTAAATACACTTGGTTACAACCTTTTTTTTTTTTTGAGAGGGAGAAAGCAAGCACGTGGGGGGGGGAGGGGCAGAGGGAGAGGGAGAGAGAAAATCTCAAGCAGGCTCTATGCCCAGTGCAGAGCTTGATCTCATGACCCTGAGATCATGACTTGAGCCAAATCAAGAGTTGGCCATTTAACTGACTGAGCCACCCAGGCGCCCCACAACTTCTTCGTAAGAGTACAACAAGGCTTACGTCTGCCTATACACCAGATAAATATACCCAGGAGTGAATCAGTCACACAAAGCATATTAAATATGATGGTAATTTTGCTCTGAATATCAGAATAAAGAGTGAGATTAGGAAATTGCTTTGGTTCACCAAAAATGAAATGCAGTTCATGCTGAAGGACACTTAAGTGAGGATGACACACAGAAACTCCTGAGTTCACAGGGACTAAGGTCAAAATTCAAACTCATACCTGCACATGAGTCTACGTCTCTACCAGGGTGTTAGCCAGTCTCTATTATCATAAACAGGTGGGATGTTTCAACTTTCAAATCTAGTCACTTAATCAACAAAACTTTGGGGCGCCTGGGTGGCTCAGTTGGTTAAAGTGTCCGACTCTTGGTTGGGGCTCAGGTCATGATCTCAGGGTTGTGGGATCGAGCCCCACATTGGGCTCTGTGCTCAGAGCAGAGTCTGCTTGTCCCTCTCGCTCTGCTTCTCCCCTCCCCCATAAATAAATAAAATCTTAAAAAAAAAAAAGAACCACTTAAAAAAAATTTCATTGAGCATTTACTAATGTGCCAGGCACTGTTTTAGGCACGTGGGACATATGAGTAGACTGAGAGATCCTTGCCTTGTCTAACTGAAATTCTAGTTGGGGAAGGCAGATGATACACCGTAAGGAATTATGTAATATGTTAGAGAGTGAAACATGCTATGGAAAAGAGAGAGTAGATCAAGGGACGTCAGGAGCAATTTGGTGGTGGTGTGTGTGTGTGTGGAGTTTTCAACCAGGTGGTTAGGGTAGTCTCACTGAGATGAGATATTAGCACACACTTCACGGTGATGAGGGCCTCAGCCAACTGGATTTCAGGAGAAAAACGGCCAGGTGGCGGAAATAGCCAGAGCCAATGCCCTGCAAGGGCCTGAGAAACCTCTCCTCTGGGTCTCTAATGCCAGGTTCTTCCCGGTGAGTCCATAAGCCTTTCGGAGAGAATTCGGAAGAACTTTACCTTTCTCTCAGTTACGAATGTAGGCAACACATTCTGCTCCTCTCACATGCCTGTGACCCCTGTATTCATCCTTGAGGCTGTAAGTCATGAAACCATATTAGGTTTCAACCACCCTCATACAGTGGGGTCGCAGTAGTTCCCCGTGTATTAGAATATGAAGACTTTACACTGGACCAATGCAACGAATAGAACTGTAACTGGTTTAGGGAACCACAGATCAGGACAGGCATGGAAGGCACGTGGTAGGAACAAAGAGAAACTTGTTAGGAGCCCGTGAGAAATCTGCTCTGGGTCTAATCCCACAACCTGTCCTAATCCAGTTTCATTTGTCATTTTTGCTTCTGACTAATGGACTAGCCTCCGCCACTGAAAACACTAAGACCTCATTCTGGTATGATGTCACCCCTAGAGAGGTGCAATCTCAGCTGTCTTGAATGATAGAAAGCTGAGTCAGGGTTAAACCTCTTGCATTTTCTGTAATTCCTTGTATTATAAAAATTCCAAATATAGCCAGATCATTGATACTTAATTGTTTAAAAAATGCATTTCTGATATCTAGAATTTGTGATATATAAAATTTCCTTTTACCATATAAATTTTATTAAAAATAAAACACAATAGGGGGCACCTGGGTGGCTCAGATGGTTAAGCATCTGCCTTTGGCTCAAGTCATGATCTCCAGGTCCTGGGATCGAGCCCCATGTCGGGCTCCCTGCTCAGTGGGGAGTCTGTTTCTCCCTCTGCCTCTGCCTCTCCCCCTGCTTGTGCTCTCTGTCTCTTTCCTTTTCAAATGAATAAATTTTTTAAAAATCTAAAAAATAAATAAACAAATAAAATATAATAAAAGGATTAGAATCCTTCTATTTTTTTGGATGATCTGTTTTTTTGGTTAAATTATAAAATTATTTTTTGCATTCTGCTACAGTCATTCTTTCGATTTTTTTTTTCATTTAATCCATATGTGAAAAAATAATCCAATAAAAGGAAAGACAACATTGTCTTTCCAGTTTATTCAGAAAGAAAACCCCAAGTATAGTTAACATATTAGGGCATAATATGAACCAAATGTGGATAGTAATTGATAAACTTACTCACATGAAGATAAACAAGAGAATTACAAGGAGAGACAGTCTTACCAATCACACAACTTAAATACTGGGGAAGAAATAATTTTTCAATATCAGTTTCAACAATAACCCCATTATTGGATATCAGATGGTGAGTGTGCAAAATAAAAAGTCTTCTGGAAAATAGAACATCATAACAAAATTGTTAATTCATGAAGGAAAAGATTCAAAGATTTCACTGGTAACAATCTGAAAACTTCCTTACTACAAAAGGTATCAAACAAGTTAAAATATACATGACAGATTAAAAACAATTGTGCAGTGTACCTAAAAAAAGATATACATTTTAATGAAGAGTTACTATATATCATTAAGTAAACAAATAGAATGAGCAAGGGATATGAAGACAATTTACAGAATAAAAATTGCCAAAACACACCCATAAAATATCCAATCTGATAATCTAGGAATGCATCCTATAAACATATTACCAAATATTTAAGGATTTACCTTTAGGCGCGCCTGGGTGGCTCAGTTGGTTAAGCGACTGACTTCGGCTCAAGTCATGATCCCGGGGTCCTGGGATCGAGTCCCGCATCCGCCTCATTGCTTATCGGGGAGCCTGCTTCTCCCTCTGCTTCCTCCCCGCTGCTCATGCTCTGTCTCTCTCTCAAATAAATAAATAAAATCTTTAACAACAGCAACAACAAAAGGATTTACCTTTAATACTTTTTTTAAAAAAGATTTTATTTATATATGTATCTTTAGAGAGAGAAAGAGGGAGAGGGAGTGTGCGCGCAAGCCAGGGGAGGCGCAGAGGCAGAGGGAGAGAGATCTCAAGCCGACTCCATGCAGAGCACCAAGTGGATGCGGGCCTGACAACCCGGATACCATGACCTGAGCCGAAATCAAGCTGCAGGCTTTACCAACTGAGCCACCCAGGTGCCCCTTAAGGATTTACCTTTAAAAATGTTCACTGCAGGGGCGCCTGGGTGGCTCAGTTGGTTGGGCGACTGCCTTCGGCTCAGGTCATGATCCTGGAGTCCCGGGATCGAGTCCCACGTCGGGCTCCCTGCTCGGCGGGGAGCCTTCTCCCTCTGACCCTCCCCCCTCTCATGCTCTCTCTCTCATTCTCTCTCAAATAAATAAATAAAATCTTAAAAAAAAAAATGTTCACTGCAGGGGTGCCTGGGTGGCTCAGTTGTTAAGAGTCTGCCTTCAGTTCAGGTCATGATCTCAGGGTCCTGGGATCAAGCCCGGCATTGCGGGGCGGGGGCGGGAATCCCTGCTCAGCAGGGAGTCTGCTTCTCCCTCTCCCTTTGTGCACTCTCTCTCTCTCAAATAAATAAATTAAAAATTAAACAAAAACAAAACTTCACTGCAGGGGCACCTGGATGGCTCAGTTGGATAAGCATCTGATTCTGTCTCCGCTCCATTTCACAGTCGTGGGATCAAGCCCTGAATCAGGCTCCAGGCTTAGCATGGAGTCGGCTGGAGATTCTCTCCCTCTCCCTCTGCCCAGCCCACCGCCACTCACGCACATGCTCGTTCTCGCTCTCTAAAACAAAAACAAAAACTTAAAAAAAATATTCACTGCAGCATTTGTAGCGAATATATCACAAACGATATTGAATAAATATGGTGTGCTACCATGTAGCCATCAAGAACAATAACTGGAGGGGTGCCTGGCTGACTCAGTCCATGGAGTGTGGGACTCTTGATCTCAGGGTTGTTAAGTTCAAACCCCACATTGGGTATAGGATTACTTAAAACAAAAATAAAATCTTAACCATCTGAGCCACCCAGGCACTCCCGAACAAAAATAAAATCTTAAAAAAAAAAAAAAGAATTAACTAGATTTCAAATACTTAAGAGTACAGTATAATCTCACTTTTATTAAAACACACTTATACAAAACATTTTTAAAAATTCTTAGTTACATGTATTTGCTCAGGAAAAAGGTATACCAAACCACGAACAATGGTTTTTCTCTGAAAGTTGTGATTATAAAGGGCTTTATACTATTGTTTTGTTTGAATTTATAAAACAAATATGTATTACATTTATAATCAACAAAAAATGAAGACTTTCTATTTGGGGAAAGAAAAAAAAGTTTGGGGTTTAGAAAATTGGTAAAAAAATAAATTTCTATACTGTATGAAGAAAAATGGCGTGGGTCTCCTTTACAGGAGATTTCCCTTCAGATTGATGGTTTTGTTACTCCTTCTGCTTACAATTCCAAAAGTAAAGATTTTAAAGAAAAATCAAGTCTCTCACTTTATATATACTTTAAATAGTTACTAAGGGGTGTAGTTGCAAATGGAAATTCACTAGAAGTTAAACCTAACGCATAGACAGTTAACATCAGCTAGTAGAAGGGTATGGGATGTGAATTTTACAGAGGGCTGGTTTTCTAAATTATAAAATCCACAAATTCAAAATCCAAATATGAATGACAAACACATGCTCTGCAACTAATAAATAGGGAGGGAGGTCGTTCTGCTTAATTTAATTTTACAGTCTCCCTCCATTCCCCCCCCCCCCCCAAATGCAGTTCTTTCTTTAGGAGCCTAAATATATATATATATATATATAATTCCCTTTTAGACTAGACAGCTGTCACATTTTCCCTCCACTCCAATATTCCATAAACATTCTGCCTAGATTGCTGGTAATTCACAAAACATGCCTGTTCAGAAACTTCCGATTTATTAAAATAGAAATGGCTCTGTAATTAAGAACAATTTATAAACACTTCAACAAAATAATTTCACCCTGAACATTCTAAAGTGAATTTAGACCATTAAATCAATGAATACATTAGGTTGAAGGAAAAAGGACTTTCCTGACTGCTGAAGAAAAACACAGGTTGTGTGGACACATCAGTTTCTCGGGAACTGAGTCATGCCTTACAAACCACTTGGGTATTTAAAACTGTTGTAACACCCTTGTTGACTTTGCGTGCTAATGACAATCTACAAAGTATGACACAGACGGGCAAAATGGTTCCAGCAGAGAACTTGAAGAATAGAACCAACTAGAAGAAAGCCTGTTGTCGGTAGAAAGCAGGCTATTTTTGACCACTTAAGGAAATGCAAGCTTTTGAAAGAAGAAATCAGTTATTTGGTTTGAGTAAGGGCAGTGCCTTTTTCCCACTTACCTGCCCAAGGAGATGACACCTGGTCTTGTTTTAGCAACCCGTATTATAATCCACATTCCTTCTAACCCAAGGCAAAGATTAGAAACCGGTCCCCAGCCCGGCTCCAAGTCCATCCTGAAGTACAAGTGTTTGCTCATGACCTCACCCACGCACACCCTGAGATCTGTCACTGAGCAGACAAGTCCATACAACCTGTTGTTCCGCCCAGCACTTTCCATCATGCTCAAATACAGCAGGTCGAGCAGATTTTTAAAATGGGGCACCTTCCTAAGTCAAGTACTTTTCATTTGGGGGAGGCTTCCTTCTATGAAATGTCTCTTCTCTCCAATTCATTCTCAGTTCTGCTTTAGGATTCATCTTCCTAAAATACCACTTGGATGAGGTCACTTGTCACCGAAAGATCTTTAAGCAGATCCTTTTCCCTAATAAAATTCAAACCCCATAATATAGCAAACAAGAGTTCTCAGTGTCGATGAATCAACGGCCCTTTTGAAAGTCCTTTTTTCTACCACTCTACATTTCTTGAGTTTCTGCTCGTGTTATTCTTGTCATTTCCTGTACATTCAATGCTCGCTTCATCTATGGAAATCCTACCTCCCCTTTAGGCTTAGCTCAATGTTTCTCTAAGTACCTTTCAAATAAACACTTGAACCCACAGCCCTGTGAATTTGAAGCCAGTCCTCCCTAGGTGCTTCTCCCACTACCTGAGACGGTCTAAGTACCTTGTCCTTTCCGTTTGGCCACTCCGTGGATCTCGTGACTAAGAGGGAGCCATCGTCTTCTGCTACTGTGTAAGCTCCTAGCAGCAGATTCTATCATTTTCTCCTTCTACGGCCCCAAAGTACATCGAACTACGTTAAGTGTGTCCTCGGTAAGTAATTGAACAAGTTAAAAATGGAAGCCAATTTTGGAGAAGCCAGTGCTTTTTTAGAGCTTCTGAGGAGGAGGCAGCCCAGTGGCTAAAAGCGTGGATGTGGGGGGTCAGAGCGCTCTGGAGCTAGGGTCACTGGGTGATTTACCAGCAGCCGGTTTTAGGCACTTCCTCTAAAACATGAAGTTAACCATACCTGCCTAGTATGGGGACTGTGAACACGGAGGACTGCCACGAACACACCTGAACGTGAGACCTGTGGCTCGTGCTAAGGAGAGAACTGCCAGGTGTCTCTCCCTGGTGCTCCCAGCAGTCCACACAGGAGCCCTTCACTACTTGTATGACTTAGGGAATAGTCAAGTCCTCAGGGGAAGACTGGCCTGTCAACAACCACTTCTTGCATGCTGACAAGTCCCTGGAACCTCTCAATGCCACCTGTTTCCTCGGGTGTGGTGATATTATATGCCCCTAACAGAAACATTAAGACAGTGTACATAAAAACACTGCGTAAACTAGGATTACTTTTATTACGTACTTCCACTCAGAGAGAAGAGCCAAAAGTATTTAACATTTTCTTCAATTTCTAGCACGTTCTGTAAGGGCCTTGAAAATAAACTGCCTCTTTCCCAGGATTTTCTTTCCCTTTCCTGTTTATGGAAGAGTAGATGTGGTTATTCGAGTCCTCAAAACGAAGAAAACGAAATCTGGAATGGTCTGGAATGGTTGTAGTTTGCTCCCTCTGCTGGCCTGAGAGCAGGATCACACTACCTGAGACTAAGTTCAAATTGTTTATTTTCAGGGACGAGACTAACAATGTAATGGCATTCCATTTAAAGACAAAACACATAGTCCAGCACTATCTTATATAGCTGACAATTAAAAGCAATTTGTTTCTGTCTACCTTCTATTTCTAAGTATTAATTATCTTAGGGTTCAAATCTAGAAAGTTATTTTTGTACAAAGGTTAGCTGCCCTCCATTTTTTTTCAAAATAATTACTTTAAAAGATTCTGCTGTTTCTATAGTTAAGGCTGAAAGAACACTAAAAATACTCAAACTTGCATTTTACTAGATTTTCTTTGCTACCACTAATTTTTGCAACCACATAATTTACGTCCAAACTTACAAGGTTGTATACACTAATTTAACTGTGAATCGTTTTTTTTGTATTCAAAGTCTTAGATTATGTATATGAAAGCTAATTTATTAAACCTTTGTACACAAAGATGAACATACCTGTATAGCAAACTTATATGAGGAATGAAGTTACAAAAAAGTAAAAGTGTTATTAAAATTGATGTGTGTAAATCACTTACAAAAATACCCCAAATGGGGTAAAGCTGCTCATCCCTGATTTTTCTCATTTGGTTGTCAGAGTTGAAGTATGAATTTAAAATGGTTAGAATTTTTTCTTTTAAAAAATGATATATTAAACTTATATACAGGATAATTAGCAAAATGTAGAAAGGGAAAACTATGTACAAAAGACAGATAAAAACCATCACTCCTGACAGACACAATCCAAAAGTAGTAGAAACCTTAGCAAACCATCTCTAAACCAGCTCTTACATTCCCGCCAAGTTCTTATCAATAGAAGAATAAAATATAGTAAACCAGCAAGCCCAGTCTTTCTGTTCTTTAAAACAGGCCTGACTTTAGGCCACAATTAAGCTTTGGATAGATTTTTAAACATGGGAGGGACAAATCG
>NW_028035323.1:0-531 GCF_054177405.1 Leptonychotes weddellii | reverse complement strand
CCTGGTCTGTTAGCAGTTACTCGCAATTCCCCCTTCCTCCCAGCCTCTGGCAACCACAAATCTACTTTCAGTCTCTATGGATTTGCCTATTCTGGACACTTCATATAAATGGCATCAGGACAATATGTAACCTTTTGTGTCTGGCTTCTCCCATTTAACACGATGTTTTCAAGGTTCATCCACTTGTCCCATGAGTCAGTTCTTCGTTCCTTTTTTGGTTTCATAATATTACATCATAGAGATACACCACATTTTGTTTATGCACTCATCGGGTGATGGACGTTTGGGTTGTTTGCACCCTCTGGCTAGTAATAATGCTGCAATGGGCATTCTACATGAACCAATTTTCTATGGCTCAGTGTTAAATGTGAAAGTTTGCATATGCAGAATCCTTAATTTTTATTCTAAAATGGAGTTTATTCACAAAAATAAAAATAAGGATTTGGTCCTTCTTTGAGAATTAAGTATCTACTATGATATATTCAGTCCTTAATTGGAATCACTAGAACCCAACATGCAAGTTGAAACCAA
>NW_028035322.1:0-531 GCF_054177405.1 Leptonychotes weddellii | reverse complement strand
CACTCCGCCTGCTTGTGTTCCCTCTCTTGCTGTCTCTCTCTGTCAAATAAATAAATAAGTCTAAAAAAAAAGTTGTAGAAACTTAAAAAAAAAAAGAATGTCTTTAGTGTAAATTAATCTCTACAATAAAAGATATAGTGGTTTCATGCAAACATGTTTTTGAAACATTTTTCCAAGGAAACTGATTTTGGAAGCTAAGGTACTGCCTGTTAAGCATTGTTCTTCTTCCTGCAAAATAATAATTTTACATCATGTAGGATGGCAAGTTCTAGTACCTTGTCAAATTTTTATTTAAGCTTCTGATGTAGTGCTCTGATGCCAGTTCAGAGTTGCTATTTTTAAATGAATACTTTCCTTGAACTGTCTTTTAATTCCTTGGGTAATTTCTGCTTGCTATTAGCAGTTGAATAGTTATGCCTGCGCATCAGAGTTCAAGAAAATAGCAACCATCTGCCAGGAACCACAGACCTTAGCCCTTGGTCTCTGGTATTCTGACAGCACTGCCTTCTTTAATGGAAATATCAGTACCCA
>NW_028035321.1:0-531 GCF_054177405.1 Leptonychotes weddellii | reverse complement strand
GATCATGACCTGAGCCTAAGGCAGATGCTTAACGACTGAGCCACCCAGGCGCCCCTGCACACTGATTCTTTACTCATGCATTTGACTCCCCAAGAAGAATGTGAAGTGTCAGAAGACAAGGATCATTTATAAGAAATATATAGTTGGTCTTGTCCCATTTCTGGCACACAGCTCTGAAAATCCTTGGAGTTTCCTAAATGATAAGAGTGCTAAATGTGCCTTTTGTTATATTAATGAGATTTCTTGGAAAGCCCCTCGGCCACCTAAGGGTGGGGGCCAGTTGCCAGAGCCACCAACCCCAGTGTTTATAGGGTTGGAACTCTCAGTCCCACCCCCTGACCTTCCTAGAGGGAAAAGGGGCTGGAGGTTGAATCAATCACCAATGGCCAATGATTTAATCAGTCATGCCCGTGTAATAGAGCTTCCATAAAAATCCAACAGGACAAAGTTCAGAGAGCTTCGGGGTGGGTGAGCACATGAGGATTTGGGGAGAGTGGTGCGCCCCGAGAGGTCAGGGAAGCTCCAGGTCCT
>NW_028035320.1:0-531 GCF_054177405.1 Leptonychotes weddellii | reverse complement strand
GAAAGTATCTTCTTTCCTACTCTTCTAGGCAAATGATAGTTTGGCTGGATATGGAATTTTCCTTTATTCTTTTGAAGCCATTTCTCCATTGTTTTCTAATTCTCCTATTGCTACTTGAAGAAGACAGGATCTTCTGGTCATTTATGGCTCTTCTGGAAAGTAATATGAAATGAATTAGATGCATTCTTTTCAACTGTAACACATTGAACGCCAGGGTGTCAATTTAGGCTAAGAATTTTAGGGTTGTAGGGGAAGAACTATGTAAATAATCTGCAAAAGATAGTTACTTTACAGATACAGTTTGGTTTCTTTTTCCTATAATAAACAGGATAGCTCATTAATTATGAAATTGTTAAGGCTTTTGGTAGTGTGCAATCAGTGCTATCCATTTAGAAATAAATGTTGCTTTGCCAAGCACTATGTTAAAGTTAACCTAAATTATAAATGATACAGTGTTGTAGACCTTTTTATTTTATTTTTTTATTTATTTTTTATTCTTATGTTAATCCCCATACATTACATCATTAGTTT
>NW_028035319.1:0-531 GCF_054177405.1 Leptonychotes weddellii | reverse complement strand
CCATGGGGGAGTCCCCAGTCCTGGCCCCTGAGATCCCAGGAACTGCCTAGGTTCCTATAGTTCTTCCTTTTGTGCTGTGAACTTCCCAGTATCCTGCCAATAAACCCTTTAAAAAAAAAAATCCAAGCTTTCTCAAGCTGGTTTGTGACATTTGCAAATGAAACAGGCCTGACTAATAGGCCACACTAAGGAGCCTGAGCAGCGAAGGAGCTATTGAAGGTGTCAAATTGGGGTCGGCTGTGCATTTGAGAGATGCCACGCTGACAGCACCGTGGAAGGTGACTTAGAAAAAGAGTCGAGAGAGGACACGCTTAGGGGCCGCCTGAGTCCAGGAGAGAAGTATGGGGCCTGGCTGGCTCAGTCAGAAGAGCATGGGGCTCTTGATCTTGGGGTCGTGAGTTTGAGCCCCACGTTGGGTGTCAAGATGACTTGAAGTCAGAACAGAGAAGGCAGACCGATCCCAGAAACACGGAGGTGACCAAGAGCAGCCTGTCAGCTGTCTCCGCCCATGAGTCCGGGCCTCCCGAGGTC
>NW_028035318.1:0-531 GCF_054177405.1 Leptonychotes weddellii | reverse complement strand
CCAAAGAGGGGTTCGCAATTCTTTCCTTTGCCCCTGCTACTTTCCCTGCCCCAAGGATTTATTGGGCCATGATGCTTGGAGCTTGGAGAGGCATAGCAAACAAAAGTTACAAGCTGAGTCAGTAGAGCAAGTTTTGTCTTATTGGAATGTCTTTGCATTTCATCTCTTGAGACTTTTCATAGAAATTCCTCTCCCAGGGGCTACTGCAAAGTACTTCACAGACTTCTTAGCCAAAGACTGAAAAAAAAAATTCCTTCAATGTCCTTTTGTCTTCAGTTTCCATAAAGTGAATCTCCTTAGTTTAGGCCCTGCTAAGGTTAGAATTTCATTCCTAAGAACATTAAGTCATGGAAAGCCAAAACCAAGAAATGGTTGAAGTTCTGGCCTGCCCAAAGCCACTCTTGACTGCCTGTTTCCATACAGACTAAGAAAACATCTAAGGTCTTTGGGAATCAATCAGCTTAAGAGAACACACATCTGAAAGAGGATAGTGTTTGATAGATATGGTCATGGGAGCACTCTCATCTCCCT
>NW_028035317.1:0-531 GCF_054177405.1 Leptonychotes weddellii | reverse complement strand
AAGGCGGTGATAAAATAGGATCATAAATACTGTAACACAGGATAAAGTCATAAACATAAACATTGACTAGGATTAGTGTTAAAATAAAGGATGTGAATTTGTTCTTAGAACAAAACTTGAGCATATAGTGATTTCACAAAGTAGCAGCAAAAGAAAATTGCAAATAAGAATTTCAAAGAAGATAATCTTAAATTAGATTTGTTTAGCTGGTAGCCATTTATACTGAGTTGTAGGGCTTAAACCTAAATGGTGGCATGGGTGCTTCATAGCTCATGTGCCAATTTAAAACAAAGCACAGTGATCTCTGTGGTGAACTGACTGGACTTTACCTGTACAGGATGAAAAGCATGATTTTCTGTGTGAAACTAATTACTGTGTTCAAATAGAGAAAAAACCCTTAGCTATCAATGTTTAGCATTCTAAGTTTTAGTCTTTATAGTAAAAAAATGCGAGTCATGCCATTTTTTTTATTTTTTATTTTTTTTTTTAAAGATTTTTTTTATTTATTTATTTGAGAGAGAGAATGAGAGA
>NW_028035316.1:0-531 GCF_054177405.1 Leptonychotes weddellii | reverse complement strand
AACTCGTGCTATCTTAATTGTGATGATGACTTTAAGGGTGTGTGTATATGTCAAAACTGCTGATACTGTAAACTTTAAATATGTAGTTTACTGTACTTCAATTACAGCTCCATAAAATTAGGGAAAAAAAACAATTTGAAGGAAAATACAAAGTTTTATCTACCTGATAGAAACTGTGATGGAAGATAAAATTCAACCCCCAGTCTATTACCCCAAAGTAACTACTAAAGACAATTTTGGTAAGGTTATATGTTGCATAAACACCAAATCCATGACATGGGTGTACTTGGGAACCAGTTTAACTAGTATATCTTGCCTTTCAGGCCAGAATTTAAAATAACACATGCACACAGATACATACACTCACCACACAACCATATTACAAAGCAAGTCGGCTGCATTACAATGATCTCATTCTCCTGTCCTGTGCATTCTTCCTTCATTTGAGGCTATCATCTTTCTGTCATTCTTTGGCTCAAAAAAAAAAAAAAAAAGCTAAATTTATTTATTTATTTTTATTCTTATGTTAAT
>NW_028035315.1:0-531 GCF_054177405.1 Leptonychotes weddellii | reverse complement strand
GGGTTGGAACGAGTGACGATGCTTTTTTTGGGATTGCACAATGTTCGTCAGACCTCAATGTTTCCCCGTGATCCCAAACGACTCACTCCTTAAAGAAAGCTATGCTTTCTTTATTCTTTCCAGTAACGTGCTATTGATCAGGCTATCCTTAGTTACTTAAAATATGCAATGGAGTAAATGTCTTCTCTAAAATGCCACAGTTACTTTGGATTAATTCACTATAGGTTACTTTAAAAGAGAAGATTTTTATAACTTTGGACATGCTTCAGTAGGAAATGGTTGAACATTTTAATGAAAAATTGGTTATGTTAAAAATTCATATTGCATTAGTACAATAAATGTTAACAATTTTAAACAGTTCAGATTGTGTAAGGTTTTTTTTCTTTTCTATATTATAGTAGCTATGATATTAATGTCTTAAATTTTCAATATTTGAGCTTATTTTTTTAAATTCTGACATTGAAATAAGGACAATTTTAGGGCAGTATCTGAGATTTTAATGAATGTATAATTGGCATATCATGGAAAATT
>NW_028035314.1:0-531 GCF_054177405.1 Leptonychotes weddellii | reverse complement strand
GTGGGCCTCAGTGATTCATGAAGCTGCAGGGCTGGAAGTCAGCATGCTAAGCTGGATTGGACAGGCATCAGTAATGACTATCAGTAGAGCTCTGGGGGAGGAAGGCGGCTATTAAGTACTTGCTAGCTCTGGAGCAGTACTGACTGGGTTAAAATCCTAACAGAGCTCAGGCTAAAAACCGAGAATCATTCTTGACCTCTTTCTTTCTCTCGTACCTCACATCCAATCTACCAACAAATCCTTTTGGCTCTACTTTCAAATATATCCAGACTGTGATCACTCTTCACCATTGACACTACTCTTGTCCAAGCCACTGAAATAGTCTCCTAGCCCATTGAGCATCTTTTCATTGAATATTGGCCATTCGCATGCCTTGTTTTGGAAGAGTTTGTTCAAATCTTTTGCTGATATTTTCATTGAGCTGTCTTCTTACTATTGATTAGTGGGAGGTCTTTATATATTCTGATAAGTTCTTTGATCTATGCACGTGTTATATTTTCCCCACTTTTGCTTTGACTGTTCATTTTCTTT
>NW_028035313.1:0-10034 GCF_054177405.1 Leptonychotes weddellii | reverse complement strand
ATCATCCCGAATATCGCCTTGGATTCACTTCTCCGCACGTCCTACCTTCCAGAAAGTGGTCGCTTTTCTGATGAGAGAGTTGTTGCTCTTCTTTTCTTCAATCTCCTGTTGAGTTTGTAGGTGTTCAGAATGGTTTGATCCCGATCCAGCTGAATTCCTGAGAGGAGATGAAATCCAGGTCTCCTACTCCTCCGCCATCTTGTTCCGCCCCTACAAATTATTTTTTTTTAATATTTTTTATTTATTTGACAGAGAGAAACAGGGACAGAGGGAAACAATCAGGGGGAGTGCAAGAGGGAGAAGCAGGCTTCCCATGGAGCAGGGAGCCCGATGCGGGGCTCGATCCCAGAACCCTGGGATCATGACCTGAGCTGAAGGCAGACGCTTAATAACTGAGCCACCCAGGCGCCCCTCTTACTACAAATTAAATAAAAAATAAAATAAAAGTGCTGATTAAAAGAAAAGCAATCGTTAAGAACACACTGCTGACTTAGAAAAATTGAAGATATCTACAGAAGCCAAAGTCAAAATCAAAGTAAAAGCCAGAACCCTGGTTCCTGAGTTATATCCCAAAACAGATTTTACCTTGAAGATTTTTAACAACCCCTGGAGATCTTGAGCTTTCAAACTTATAGCTACACAAATTTATGGGATAGAAAATAAGTCTTAAGTCATCCAAGATAGAGTATCTATCAGGAAAGTCTCACATAAATCTGGGTTCATGATGCACACCTATATTAGAAGTGTAAACAGAATCTAAACCTAGTACACATTAGGGAACAGCAAGGAAATTTTATGTCTAGATTAGGGAACAGCAAGGAAATTTTATGTTTAGGCTTTGAGGTTACGTGTAGAGGGAGAATCTTCATCAGGAAGTCAAAAAGAAACAAAAACAAAAACTATGAGTTTGTATAGCTAAAGAGAAAACTATTGAAATGAAAAAAGACATTTGGTGAAGTTATATACAATGCAACCTGATAAAACTAAGATATAAAAAAATACATGATGTACATAATAAGAAAGTAAAAGAAATGTCTGACATAACTTCTAGAAGAAGATAATAGTAAAGAGGAAATGTATGAAGAAAAAAATCAAACTTAAGAACATCTGTTCATCAGTAGACACCATCAACAATGTGAAAGGCAAACTAGCAAGTGGGAGACAATATTTAAATTGCATATGATAGCCACATGCAGAAGAATGAAACTGGACCATTCTCTTACACCAGACACAAAGATAAACTCTAAATGGATGAAAGACCTCAATGTGAGACAGGAATCCATCAAAATCCTAGAGGAGAACACAGGCAATAACCTCTCTGACATCGGCCACAGCAACTTCTTGCAAGACATTTCCCAAAAGGCAAGGGAAACAAAAGCAAAAATGAACTATTGGGACTTCACCAAGATAAAAAGCTTCTGCACAACAAAGGAAACATTCAACAAAACTAAAAGGCAACTCACAGAATGGGAGAAGATATTTGCAAATGACATATCAGATAAAGGGCTGGTATCCAAGATCTATAAAGAACGTATCAAACTCAACACCCAAAAAACAAATAATCCAGTCAAGAAATGGACAGAAGACATGAACAGACACTTCTCCAAAGAAAACATAAAAATGGCTAACAGACACATGAAAAAATGCTTCATGTCACTAGCCATCAGGGAAATACAAATAAAAACCACAATGAGATACCACCTTACACCAGTTAGAATGGCCAAGATAGGAAACAAGAACAAGACAGGAAACAACAAGTGTTGACAAGGTTGTGGAGAAGGGGGAACCCTCTTGCACTGTTGGTGGGATAGCAAGCTGGCCCAGCCACTCTGGAAAACAGTATGGAGGTTCCTCAAGATGTTAAAAATAGAGCTACCCTATGACTCAATGATTGTCCTACTAGGTATTTACCCCAAAGATACAGATATAATGAAAAGAAGGCACATGCACCTGAATGTTCATAGCAGCAATGTCTACAATAGCCAAACTATGGAAGGAGCCAAGATGTCCTTCAAAGATGAATGGATAAAGAAGATGTGGTTTATATATACAATTATATACAATTACTCAGAAAAGATGAATACCTACCATTTGCATAGACATGGATGGAACTGGAGAGGATTATGCTAAGTGAAATAAGTCAGGCAAAGAAAGACAATTATCATATGGTTTCACTCATGTGTGGAACATAGGGAATAGTGCAGAGAACCATAGGGGAAGGGAGGGAAAATGGAATGGGAAGAATTCAGAAAGGGAGACAAACCATGAGAGACTCTGGACTCTAGGAAACAAACTGAGGGTTACAGAAGGGAGGGGGCTCAGGGGATGGGGTAACCTGATGATGGGTATTAAGGAGGGCACATGATGTGATGAGCACTGGGTATTATACACAACT
This sequence comes from Leptonychotes weddellii, assembly GCF_054177405.1. Classification (NCBI taxonomy): domain Eukaryota; kingdom Metazoa; phylum Chordata; class Mammalia; order Carnivora; family Phocidae; genus Leptonychotes; species Leptonychotes weddellii. The sequence goes on along the minus strand of NW_028035313.1, from coordinate 7,639 downwards.
AATGAATTGTTGAACACTACATCAAAAACTAATGATGTACTGTATGTTGGCTAATTGAACATAATAAATAAAAAAAAGAAAACTAAAAAAAATAAAAAAATAAATTGCATATGATAGAAAACTTATATCAAATATATATGAGAGATTCTCATACATGTCAATGAGAAAATGAGTGGCAATCCAATTTGTGTTTTTAAAAAAGGTCAAAAGACATAACCAGGCATTTTGCAAGAGAAGAAATTAAACGGCCAATAGTTATTATTAAAAGGTGTCCAGCCTCACTAGACATCAGAGAAATACAATCTAAAATTATAATGAGAGACAACTACTAAACACCCACTAGAAAAAAATAAAAGTAAAATTAAAAAGCCTATCACACTAGGAGGTAGAAATAATGAGAAACTGAAACTCTTATATATGACTATGGAAGGATAATTTTTTTAATTTTCAACCACTTTGAAAAACTGACAATATCTATAAAAGCTGAACATATGCATACACTGTGATACCATACTTTCACTTATAAATCCAGCAAGAATGCATACTTATGTGCATCAGAAATTATGATAGGAATGTTTATTGTAGGTATGTAATATTGTATGTGTTATTTTTCCTAATACACAAAACTGGAAGCAAGTCAAATGTCTATCAATAAAAATTAATATATTGCTAGAATGTAATAGTATTTCCACTTTATACATTAGTATTAATCTATCACCAATATACTATTGAACAAAAGAAGCCAGACAGAAAAGAGTGTACAGTATGAATATGATTATAAATTTCAAAATTTGTCAAAACTAATATATCTTATTACAAGTCCAGATAGTGGTAACTTTTGGTTGGGAGATATATTGAAGGTAAAACTTCAGGAAGACTTTGAGGACCAAAAGGGGAAGGAACGCTATTTACAATGGCAAGAAAAATACAACCAGTTTACTAGCAGAGTTTGTATCAATTCTTTAAGGAAACAATTGCAAACTCTTTTGAAGGTATTAAAAAGCACCTAAATAAAGTAAATGATACATTGTAAGATGAGAAGACTGAATATTATAAGAATGTAAATGTTCTCTATATACTTTATTTTTATTATGTATTATTTGTTTCGGGGTACAGGTCTGTGATTCATCAGTCTTACACAATTCACAGTGCTCACCATAGCACCTACCCTCCCCAATGTCCATCACCCAGCCACCCCATCCCTCTCACCCCCTTCCACTCCAGCAACCTTCTCTATATACTTTTAACTTCAAAGAAATTCCAAACAAATCTCTACAGAATTGTTCATGGAAATGACAAAGCAATTCTATAATGTATATGAAAACACCAGAGATGAAAAAGACTGAGATCCTCTTAAAAGAGAACAAGATGGGGTGACTTGCCCTAACAGTTAGCAAGATTTATTGTAAACTGTAGACATTAAAATTCATGCACATAAGCAAATGTGATTTAAAACTGCACTGGCCCTTCAGATTAATGGAGAAAGAACCTATTACCTAACTGTGCTTAAATAACTGGTTATCATGCAAAATAATTAACTTCTATCCCACCCTCACACCCACAAAAATCAATTTTGAGTGGATTAAAGACATAAATGGAAAATAAAGCAGAATTATAAAACTTTTAGGAAAAAACAGAGACAAACTTTTTCATGACCTCATGACAAAAATTTCTTAAGCAACATGCAAAAAGTCTGAACCTTAAAAAAAAATAATCACAGATTCATGAAGTTCTGCTATCATACAGTGAGTAAATGGCAAGCTTTACATTGGAAAAGATGTGTTTGATATAACAAATTATGAAACCCTTATGATAAATAGACTCCCTCAAGGTAATAAAAAAGCCCAGGGGTGCCTGGGTGGCACAGTCAGGAGTCCAACTCTTGATTTTGGCTCAGGTCATGATCTCAGCATCATGGGATAGAGCCCTGCATCAGACTCCAGACTTCATGCTCAGTGGAGAGTCTGCTTGAGATTCTCTCTCTCTCCCTCTCCCTCTGCTCCTCCTCCCCCACCCTGGGCTCACAAATGCTCTCTCTCTCTCTCTCTTTTTCTCTAAAATAAATAAATAGAATTCCCCAGGGAATCCATCAGGCCCTACACACTTGTTTTGTGGGAGGTTTTTGATCACTGCTTCAATCTTGTTACTGGTTATTAGTCTATTCAGGTTGTCTATTTCTTCCTGTTTCAGTCTTGGTAGTTGGTTTTTTTTTTAAGATTTTATTTATTTATTTATTGGAGAGCGAGCGAGAGAGAAACAGCATGAGAGAGGAGAGGGTCAGAGGGAGAAGCAGGCTCCCCGCTGAGCTGGGAGCCCGATGCAGGACTCGATCCCAGGACCCTGGGATCATGACCTGAGCCGAAGGCAGTCGCTTAACCAACTGAGCCACCCAGACGCCCTCAGTCTTGGTAGTTTATAGGTTTCCAGAAGGCATCCATTTCTTCTGGGTTGCTTAATTTATTGGCATATAGTTGTTGATAAGTTCTAAAAATTGTTTCTATTTCCTTCTGTTAGTTGTGCTCTCTCCCCTTTCATTCATAATTTTATTAATTTGGATCCTTTCTCTCTTTTTTTGGATAATTCTGGCCAGTGGTTTATCGATCTTATTAATTCTTTCAAAGAACCAGATTCTAGTTTCATTGATCTGATCTACTGTATTTCTGGTTTCTAATTCATTGATCTCTGCTCTAATCTTTTTTTTTTTTAAAGATTTTATTTATTTATATGACAGAGAGAGACAGCGAGAACAGGAACACAAGCAGGGGGAGTGGGAGAGGGAGAAGCAGGCTTCCTGCTGAGCAGGGAGAGCCTGATGTGGGACTCAATCCCAGGACCCTGGGATCATGACCTGAGCCGAAGGCAGATGCTTAACGACTGAGCCACCCAGGCGCCCTCTGCTCTAATCTTAATTATTTCTCTTCTAATGCGTGGCTTAGGCATCATTTGTTGCTTTTTCTCCAGTTCTTTAAGGTGTAAAGTTAGTTGGTGAATTCAGGATTTTTCTATTTTTTTGAGTGAGGCATAGTTGGCTATGTATTTCCCCCTTAGGACTGCCTTTGAAGTATCCCATAGGTTTTGAACCTATGTGTTTTTGTTCTCATTGGTTTCCATGAATTGTTTAAGTTCCTCTTTGATTTCCTGGTTGACACATTCTTTTTTTTTTTTTTTAAAGATTTTATTTATTTATTTGACAGAGAGAGACACAGCAAATGAGGGAACACAAGCAGGGGGAGTGGGAGAGGGAGCAGCAGGCTCCCGGCAGAGCAGGGAGCCCGATGCGGGGCTCGATCCCAGGACCCCGGGACCATGACCTGAGCCGAAGGCAGACGCTTAATGACTGAGCCACCCAGGCGCCCCTGACCCAAACATTCTTAAGCAGAGTGGTCTTTAGCTTCCAAGTGTTTGAATTTCTTCCAAATTTTTTCTCGTGATTGAGTTCCAGTTTTAAAGTATTATGGTCTGAGAATATGCAGGGAATAATCTCAATCTTTTGGTATTGGTTGAAACCTGATTTGTGACCCAGTATGTGGTCTATTCTACAGAAAGTTCCATGTGTGCTTGAGAAGAATGAGTATTCTATTGTTTTAGGGTGGAATGTTCTGCATATATCTATGAGGTCCATCTGGTCCAGTGTGTCATTCAAAGCTCTTGTTTCTTTGTTGATTTTCTGCTTAGACAATCTGTCTATTGCTGAGAGTGGAGTTCTACCAAACATTCAAAGAAATAATACCCATTCTCCTGAAGTTGTTTCAAAAAATAGAAACAGAAGGAAAGCTTCCAGACTCATTCTATGAGGCCAGCATTACCTTGATCCCCAAACCAGGCAAAGACCCCATCAAAAACGAGAACTTCAGACTGATATCCCTGATGAATATGGATTCCAAAATTCTCAAGAAAATCCTAGCTAATAGGATCCAACAGTACATTAAAAGGATCATCCACCACAACCAAGTAGGATTTATCCCTGGGATGCAAGCGTGGTTCAAAATTTGCAAATCAATCAATATGATAGAACACATTAATAAGAGGAGAGAGAAGAACCATATGGTCCTCTCAATTGATGCAGAAAAAGCATTTGACAAAATACAGCATCCTTTCCTGATTAAAACTCTTCAGAGTATAGGGATCAAGGGAACATTCCTTAATTTCATATAATCCATCTATGAAAAACAGCAAATATCATCCTCAATGGGGAAAAGCTGAGAGCCTTTCCTTTAAGATCAGGAACACAACAAAGTTGTCCACTCTCACCACTATTGTTCAACATAGTACTAGAAGTCCTAGCAACAGCAATCAGACAACAAAAAGAATTAAAAGGCATTCAAATTGGCAAAAAAAGAAGTCAAACTCTCTCTCTCCACAGATGACATGATACTTTAGGTGGAAAATCCAAAAGACTCCACTCCCAAATTACTAGAACTCATATAACAATTCAGTAATGTGGCAGGATACAAAATCAATCCACAGAAATCAGTTGCTTTCTTATACACTAACAATGTAACTGTAGAAAGAGAAATTAGAGAATCAATTAGCACCAAAAACTGTAAGATACCTTGGAATAAACCTAACCAAAGTGGTAAAGGATCTATACTCTAGGAACTACAGAACACTCATAAAAGAAATTGAAGAAGACACAAAAAGTTGGGAAAATATTCCATGGTCACAGAGAGGAAGAATAAACATTGTTAAGGTGTCTATGCTGCCCAGAGCAATCTATACCTTCAATGCCATCCCAATTAAAATTCCAATGGCATTTTTCAGAGTGCTGGAACAAACAATCCTAAAATTTGTATGGAATCAGAAAAGACCCTTAATCACCAAGATAATGTTGAAAAAAAAAAAAAAGCTGGGAGCATCACATTGCCTGATTTCAAGATATATTACAAAGCTGTGATCACCAAGAGAGCATGGTATTGGCACAAAAACAGACATATAGACCAATGGAACAGAATAGAGAGCCCAGATATGGACCCTCAACTCTATGGTCAAATAATCTTTGACAAAGCAGGAAAAATATGCAATGGATAAAACACAGTCTCTTCAATAAATAATGCTGGGAAAATTGGACAGTTATATACAGAAGAATGAAACTGGACCATTCTCTTACACCATACACAAAGATAAACTCTAAATGGATGAAAGACCTCAATGTGAGACAGGAATCCATCACAATCCTAAAGGAGAACATAGGCAGTAACCTCTTTGACATCGGCCACAGCAACTTCTTTCAAGACACATCCCCAAAGGCAAGCAAAACAAAAGTGAAAATGAACTTTTGGGACTTAAGATAAAAAGCTTTGCACAGCAAAGGAAACTGTCAACAAAACAAAGAGGCAACCCACAGAATGGGAGAAGATATTTGCAAATGACACTACAGACAAGGGCTGATATCCAAGACCTATAAAGAACTTCTCAAACTCAACACCCAAAAAACAAATAATCCAGTCCAAAAATGGGAAGAAGACATGAACAGACACTTCTCCAAAGACATCCAAATGGCCAACAGACACATGAAAAAGTGATCAACATCGCTCGGCATCAGAGATATCCAAATCAAAACCTTAATGAGAGGGGCGCCTGGGTGGCTTAGTTGGTTAAGCGACTGCCTTCGGCTCAGGTCATGATCCTGGAGTCCCGGGATCGAGTCCCACATCGGGCTCCCTGCTCAGCAGGGAGTCTGCTTCTCCCTGACCCTCCCCCTTCTCATGCTCTCTCTATGTCTCATTCTCTCTCAAATAAATAAATAAAATCTTAAAAAAAAAAAAAAACCTTAATGAGATACCACCTCACACTAGTCAGAATGGCTAATATTAACAAGTCAGGAAATGACAGATGTTGGTAAGGATGCGGAGAAAGGGGAATCCTCCTACACTGTTGGTGGGAATGCAAGCTGGTATAGCCACTTTGGAAAACAGTATGGAGGTTGCTCAAAAAAGTTAAAAATAGAGCTACCCTATGACCCAGCAATTGCACTACTGGGTATTTACCTCAAAGACACAGATGTAGTGAAAAGAAGGGCCATATGCACCCCAATGTTCATAGCAACAATGTCCACAATAGCCAAACTGAAAAGAGCAGAGATGCCCTTCTACAGATGAATGGATAAAGAAGATGTGGTCCATATATACAATGGAATATTACTCAGCCATCGGAAAGGATGAATACCCAACTTTTGCATCAACATGGATGGGACTGGAGGAGATTATGCTAAGTGAAGTAAGTCAAGCAGAGAAAGTCAATTATCATACGGTTTCACTCATTTGTGGAACATAAGAAACAGCATGGAGGACAATAGGAGAAGGAAGGGAAAAATGAAGGGGAGGAAATCGGAGGGGGAGACGAACCATGAGAGACTATGGACTCAGAAACAAACTGAGGGTTTTAGAGGGGAGGGAGGTGGGGGGATGGGTTAGCCCGGTGATGGGCATTAAGGAGGGCATGTATTGCATGGAGCACTGGGTGTTATACGCAAACGATGAATCATGGAACACTACATCAAAAACTAATGATGTACTGTGTGGTGAGTAACATAACATAATAAAATAAAATTTAAAAAATAAATAAATAAATCTTAAAAAAAAAAAAGCCCAAACTTCCCACAGAAACGTGGGTAAAAGTCATGAAGAGGAGAAAAAACAAAAATGATCTATAAACATGTGAAAATAGTCTGTACCTCACTAACAAGGAGAAATTAAAAACATGATACATTGTAGAAAACAAAATTAGGTACCATTCCACACCCTGACTGGCAAACATTAGAAAGTCAAATAGTACCAGATGTTGGGGAAATTCTGATGCAAAACAAGTGCATCCACTCATCACTGTACAATCGTCCATTGGCAAAACTGCTTGAGAAAACAGTTTAACATCACTGGCCAAGTTGCTCATGTACATACTCTGGCATTCCACACACACACACCAGATAAAGTCTTGGCCATGGGCAGCATGGCACACAGACAGGAGTATTCACAACAGCATTTTTCATCAAGGCAAAAAAATGGGAAAACCCAAATGTCTAATCAATCATAAAATGTAAAAATAAATTCTAATGTGTCCTTATAGCAAAAACAAAAAACAACAAAACAAACAAACAAACAAAAAACATGAACTATGCTACAACTACTCAGAGACTTGTAGCCACATGGATGAAAAATTGAAGCATAATTTTGTAGCAAAGAGACAAATCAAAGTATTCCTGCCGTATGTTGTTGAGGTGTGCATGAGTGGAAGATAGACTATCTTTAATAAAAGTGTGAGGGTGATGAACACAGAATCCAGAACAGTGTTTCCCCAGCGGGGTTAGAGTGGTATGCAATCTGTGGGGACCACTCTGACTGACGGTCTCTGGTGATGTTCTTTTTATTAAACTGGGTTAAGGCTATCTGAGTAATCATCTTACTATTCTCAAAACTTTACATATGCATTTTATAAACTTTCTACATGGGTGACATATTTCATCATAAAAAATTTAAATTGTTGAGAGAAGAGAAAAATATTAAGTTTTTAAAGCCGTTTTAAAGATCTGAATAAAAACTTAAATCTCCCAGTTAAAAATGTAAAACATAAAAGAATATTTTGAGATGTCACTAAATGCCAGGAAATAATTGTTCTTTTAAATCAGTCTCCTTAACAAACTGAG
>NW_028035312.1:0-531 GCF_054177405.1 Leptonychotes weddellii | reverse complement strand
GCTCTGCTTGTCAAGTCCCTTTCTCTCCTGTTCCTTTCTTTTTCTTTTTTTTTTTTTTTAATTCTTTTTCTTTTTATCCTTCCCCCATGCTTTAGGCCTCCCTTGGCCCTCGCAGTCCTCACTGCCTGAGAGCAGTACTCAGGAATAAAAAGGTGCCCGAGCCCTTCATGTTGACTCATGCCACCTTTGTTTTGGTGCCAGATTTGTTCTGGAGGCAGCTCTCCGGGAAAGCCGGCCAGTCGGAGCAGTCCCGCTGAGCATGCTGCAGGCAGAGGAAAGAAGACTGCTCGGGAACGTTCCCAACAGCCTCCTCAAATCTGTGGGCGCTGGCTTTTGCCTCCCCCCCTCCCTTGCCTCTCACAGACAAGGAGACAAGCTCAGGGCTCAGGAGACTGGCCCCAGGTCTGGCATTAAGTCGGGGCCGAGGGGGAAGTGAACACGGAGCCGTCAGACTGGAAGCTGTCCAGACAGCTGCGTGGACCAGGATCACAGCCCGCTGCCTCGCAAAGCCTCCCCGCTCGGTCACGCTGC
>NW_028035311.1:0-531 GCF_054177405.1 Leptonychotes weddellii | reverse complement strand
TTAGTTCTACCTAGCCAATGGAACAATTTAAACAGTTTCGGTATATGTAGCCTCTTGGGGTAGAAATGTTCAATCTCTCGTACATCCATCTGCCTTTCTCCCGCTGCCCTCCTCCCAGATGGCATCTTGCTGATACCTTCACGTGAAGAGAGAGCTGGATGGGACCCGCAGACAGAACAGTGTATTCTCACTGCTCACCGGGCTGTCCTCAAACTGTGGCAACAGACCCACACTGGTCTCATCTCTGGGAATTCTGGTTTCATCTGCTTCTGAAGTCTGTCATTTAGAACTCGGGCCCCATCATCTGCCCTGCTGCTTTGTTCTTGCTGGTCCTGAAGACTCGCTAATACTTCCGGTTCCTCCTACTGGCTGCTGGCTTAAAGTAGCCGCCTGCAACCGCTCTGTGGGTCCCCATGCCCCTACTGCCTCTATACCAGCGGCAGGACCACTGGCTTTCTACTCAGGAGTTTTCTGTGGCCCCTCTGGGACATGCTGGTTCCAGTTCACAGCATATAGAAATCAAAAACAAGG
>NW_028035310.1:0-531 GCF_054177405.1 Leptonychotes weddellii | reverse complement strand
ATATATATATAAAGAAGCAAAACATCCAAGCATAGATAAATTTGAGACTTTTTTGGCAATAGTGTGAGCTTTTAAGAGATCTGGAACTTTTATAACCTAATCTCAGAAATGAGATCCTATCATTTTTACCATACACTACTCTTTGGAAGAGAGTTATTAGGTCCAGCACATCATCAAAGGGCGGGGAATTCAACAAGCTAGTGAATACCAATAGGCAGAAATCATTGGAAGTCATTACAGAAACTTGCCTTCACATTTAACTAGAAATAAGAGACATACGGACTCCTGTATGGTAGAAGTCACATTTATTCTTTCATTAATTTGAAAAATATTTGCATATGAACTCAAACATTAAACTCCAAATCTTTATTCTGAATCTTAATGCCCATTATATCCCACTGAGCCAAAAATATTGATTCATCTAACACTTATCTTTCTCTCATCCAGTCCATTGCCTTTAGTTGAAAATATATTTAGAGCCATTGAATTCTCACCACCTCTACTACTAACTACTTAGTCTAAGTTATAGTT
>NW_028035309.1:0-531 GCF_054177405.1 Leptonychotes weddellii | reverse complement strand
GGTAACTTTTCTTGGCAGAGCAAATCTGTTCAAAATAAAAACTTTTATACAATCTTTAGTAAGGTATTTTTACAATACATAAAGAAAATTGCATATCACTACTCTCAAAATCCTCCAGGCTATTCCAATATATTCACATAAAAACATTGGGTTTAAATGAAGAACTTATTTGATAACTTGAAGAGATGCAAAAAACTTTCACCAAAATACCTGAAACTATCAACATAAAGTCCACATCCCCCTTTCATGAAAGGTATATAGTATTCAAATGAGACCATAATATATTTCAGTATCTTCAATTTTTCAACAAAATATCAACTTGGCTTCCTCAATTACAGAAGTCCCTCTTTTTGAGCAATGGCCAGAGATTTCAATATTAAGTTCTTACTGTCAATTTTCTTCCAAAAGTCCGGCTAGAGTATAGATAAGATACATATATATATATATATATATATTTTATGTTAGGTTAATCACCATACATTACATCATTAATTTTTGGTGTAGTGTTCCATGATTCATTGTTTGCGTATA
>NW_028035308.1:0-531 GCF_054177405.1 Leptonychotes weddellii | reverse complement strand
TTGTCTACAGATTTTCAAAAAATGAATTGAACAATATGTGGTCCTTTGTGACTTTCACATAGCATAATGTTTTTTAGTTCATCCATGTTGTAGCATATTACAATATGTCATTCCTCTTTACTGCCAAACTGTGTTCCACTGTATTCATAGTACTTTTAAAAAACAACTATTGCATGTAATTCAAAATCAAGAGAAATATAGTTACATGTCACATTACAGTATTGTGTTGCAATTAGCAATTTTTCATTTTTTAAATCATTCATGCCAATAAACACATACAGATATCACAATATTTGAGTATTTACAAAATGTTTCTACAATTATAGTAATATACAAATTAGAAAATAACCACAATATAATTCTAAATAGAATTCCTATTTCTGAGATCTGAGGGTAAAGTAGGTTATGGATACATGGTGAGCAAATAAAACTGGATTAATATTCATTAGGATTTAAGAAAAAGGTATGTAGCAGACTCAGAATTGGGATCCAACCAAGAGTGTACCTAAGGGAATACTTCTATGTTAGGAG
>NW_028035307.1:0-531 GCF_054177405.1 Leptonychotes weddellii | reverse complement strand
TTTGGTTTGGTTTGGTTTGTGTCTCTATTTTTGTAGCTGATTTATCTTGAGCTAGCATTTGTAAAAGATGGGGTGGGCCCCTAAGAGAATCTTTCTTCACCCACATTTAAGGGAGCTAGGATTCCTTTCACTAGGATTGACAGATGTCCTACCCAAGGTAGAATTCTTTTGAAGGTTCTTCTGTTTTGCTTTGCTTTATTGTTTGTGTATTTTGCATGCAGAATGGAAGTATCAAAAGACTACCAACATCTTAGCCCACTGATGGCATAGGACAGGAAATGACCAGATCACACTAGTGATTAGTCAGAAAAGGTGTCACTGCTATAGGGAGACAGTTCTCCAGGGTTGTCTTGTGTTTCTGCACGTTGTGAGGGAGGCCCCTACTACCCTCTTGTTCTGGATGATCTTTTCAAGGAGGTCACAGAGAGATCTGCTTATTATCCATTATAGTGAAGACAGTATCGCCCTTCAGGACAAAAGGAAGGTTTGCCTGCGGCTCCTTATTAAAGATCTGGGTGCCCTAAGCTCAGG
>NW_028035306.1:0-531 GCF_054177405.1 Leptonychotes weddellii | reverse complement strand
GAGAGAGAGCATGAGAGGGGGGAGGCTCAGAGGGAGAAGCAGACTCCCTGCCGAGCAGGCTGCCCGATGCGGGACTCGATCCAGGGACTCCAGGATCATGACCTGAGCCGAAGGCAGTCGCTTAACCAACTGAGCCACCCAGGTGCCCTTCTTAAAGATTTATTATCTTTTAGGGAGAGAGACTGCGGAGAGAGGAGGGGCAGATGCAGAGAGAGAGAATCCTGAGCAGACTCCCCGCTGAGTGTGGAGGCCTATTCAGAGCTCGATCCCAGGACCCTGAGATCATGACCTGAGCCAAAACCAAGATCCAGATGCTCAACTGACTGAGCCATCAGGTGCCCCTAGTTGCATACTTTTTAATCATAGTTCATGATTTTATGCTTTAGTTATTTAGGACATTGTAAAATTTCACGCCTCCACTAAGGCTTTTTATATACATTCTACAGCTAGTAATAAAATTGAATCACTTCAAGAACAGTTACAGAGAGAAATACCTAGCTGACCACTGTGGCCAGGATTCTGATGCCCCGG
>NW_028035305.1:0-531 GCF_054177405.1 Leptonychotes weddellii | reverse complement strand
TCCCTGAAGATGATGGCATTGTTTTTTGTATCCTTAGCACAAAAGATCATAAAGTAGCAGTGGATGTTAAATGAATTTTTATTTACATTAAAAACTGTTAGTTATAGTTCACTTGGTGACAAAAGGTGGGATATTTCAGCAAGTAGTGAGTGTTTCAGCCACCTTTTTTTCTTACTGAAGAAATTCTGAGTGGATTTCACCCTTAAACCAGATAGTGCATATTTTTCCTCATTCACCTTTAACTTTCCCTCAACTCAAAATGTTTTTTCTACCTTGCTCTTCTGGTCATGTCCTCCCCTTGCTTGAAACCCTTCAGTGCCCAAAAGAATACATTTAAGGCTCCTTAGCTTGGCATTAAAGGGACTGGCTGCTCAGGCTGGCCCTTTGGCCTGCCTTCCTCACTTTTCCTTGCACTGAGTCCCCCATGAATCAGCCATTTCTGATTGCAGATTGGTCTGCCCATCCCATCTAGATATGCCTCAGGCAATCCTTTCTCTCTGCCTTTGCCCATCTTCTCCTGCCCCCCCCCCA
>NW_028035304.1:0-531 GCF_054177405.1 Leptonychotes weddellii | reverse complement strand
ATTCCTGAGAGGAGACGAAATCCAGGTCTCCTACTCCTCCGCCATCTTGCTCCCAGTCTCGGGGAAGAGAATCTTAAGCAGGTTTCACACTCAGCATGGAGTCCGACACAGGGCTTGATCTCACAACCCTGAGACCATGACCTGATCCCAAATCAAGAGTCGGGTGCTTAACCAGCTGAGCCACCCAGGCGCCCCTAACAAGTTTTATTTTTGACATATAAACTTTGGTCCATCTTGGTTCCCTGAGAAACATCGGTAGCCTTGCTCCCATCCTGCAATGTCATTAACATATGAGAAAATCTCCCAACATCTTGTGAGCCAGGACATCTCTGTCATTCCCATTTATTCCAGGATCCCTCAAAGGCCACTGCTCCCCAGAGGGCAGTCCTGATACCGGACCATGTGCATGTAGTATTCTCAACCAAAGCCTATTTGGATCCAAAACAGAAGTCCATATCCAAATTGAAAGCCCCTAACTCTGGGCAGCAACAAAATTTGAACCATAGGAAGGAAGGAATCCAAGGGGAGTCA
>NW_028035303.1:0-531 GCF_054177405.1 Leptonychotes weddellii | reverse complement strand
TTAAAATAAAGAGTAAAGCAAAGATGTCTGTTACCACCATTTCTATTCATTCTATTAAAGATCTTAGCCAGTGCAATATGACAAGCAAAAGAAATGAGAATTGTAAGGATTAAGAAGGAAGGAAAATTATTCTGATTTACACATTTTATGATTTTATGATGGTCCACATAGAAACCCCAAAAGATTCTGCAGGTACATCATTAGGATTAGTACTATAAAGTTGCTGGAGAAAGACCAAAATGCGAAAACGGATTGCATTTCTATATATCAGCAGCAATTAGTTCAAACATATCATTAGAAATAATTAACCGTTTAAAATAGCAACAGAAAAATCTAAGGTACCTAAGAATAAGTTTAAAAAAAGATGTTTAACACCTCAATGATGAAAAATTATAAAAACTTGACTGAAGGTCTTTAAAGAAAGTCTAAAAGTAAACTACGTGTCAGGTTTATGGATAGAAGAGACGGTATCACAGGATGTCAGTTTTTCCCAAACTCATCTATTATTGGATACAATTCAGTAAAAACTCC
>NW_028035302.1:0-10034 GCF_054177405.1 Leptonychotes weddellii | reverse complement strand
TAAAATCTAATTTGTCTGATATAAGGATTGCCACCCCAGCTTTCTTTTGGTGTCCATTAGCATGGTAAATGGTTTTCCACCCCCTCACTTTCAATCTGGGGGTGTCTTTGGGTCTAAAATGAGTCTCTTGCAGACAGCATATCGATGGGTCTTGTTTTTTAATCCAGTCTGATAGCCTGTGTCTTTTGATTGGGGCATTTAGCCCATTTACATTCAGGGTAACTACTGAAAGATATGAATTTAGTGCCATTGTATTGCCTGTAAGGTGACTGTTACTGTATATTGCCTGTGTTCCTTTCTGGTCTATGTTACTTTTAGGCTCTCTCTTTGCTTAGAAGACCCCTTTCAATATTTCTTGTAGGGCTGGTTTCATGTTTGCAAATTCCTTTAGTTTTTGTTTGTCCTGGAAGCTTTTTATCTCTCTTTCTATTTTCAATGACAGCTTAGTTGGATATAGTATTCTTGGCTTCATATTTTTCCCATTTAGTGCTCTGAATATGTCATGCCAGTCCTTCCTGGCCTGCCAGTTCTCTGTGGATAGGTCTGTTGCCAATGTAATTTTTCTACTATGTAGGTTACAGATCTCTTCTCCCGAGCTGCTTTCAGGATTTTCTCTTTGTCTCTGAGACTCGTAAGTTTTACTTTTAGATGTTGGGGTGTTGACCTATTTTTATTGATTTTGAGAGGGGTTCTCTGTGCCTCCTGGATTTTGATGCCTGTTTCCTTCCCCAAATTAGGGAAGTTCTCTGCTATAATTTGTTCCAATAAACCTTCTGCCCCTCTCTCTCTTTCTTCTTCTTCTGGGATCCCAATTATTGTAATGCTGTTTGGTCTTATGGTATCGCTTATCTCTCAAATTCTGCCCTCATGATCCAGTAGTTGTTTATATCTCTTTTTCTCAGCTTCTTTATTTTCCATCATTTGGTCTTTTATATCACTAAATCTTTCTTCTGCCTCATTTGTCCTAGCAGTTAGAGCCTCCATTTTTGATTGCACATTATTAATAGCCTTTTTGATTTCAACTTGGTTAGATTTTAGTTCTTTTATTTCTCCAGAAAGTGTTTCTCTAATAACTTCCATGCTTTTTCAAGCCCAGCTAGTATCTTTAAAATCATCATTCTGAACTCTAGTTCCAACATCTTACTGATGTCTGTATTGATTAGGTCCCTGGCAGTCGGTACTGCCTCTTGTTCTTTTTGTTGAGGTGATTTTTTCTGTCTTGTCATTTTGTCCAGAGGAGAAGAGATGAATGAGAGAACAAAATGCTAACAGGGTAACAACATAGTTTACTGTGTTTTCTAAGTCACTTCCTCATGCACTCAAATTGCTAAGCCAACTTCCCACTATGCTCTTTGAAACTGATGCCCTACTTACATTCTCTACTGTTCCATGACCAGCATGTTCTATGACCCTTCAGAAAACAACATTATCTCTATCCTAGCATCTAAAAATCTCTATGTACATTTACCATGGAACACAATAATGATGATAAGTATTTATTTGGCTGAAGCAGGGAAGATAAGTGAGGCAGAACCTATGAAAATCTCCAGTGTCAGTTTGATAGGCTTCTTCTATCTATCTCTTGTCTATCTCTATCTCACGCAGATGGATCTGAATATATAATTTAAAGATTGACATAAAAAATCTAATTAGCAAGAAATTGTACAAGAAAGAATTGATTGTTTTTAATAGCAATTACAAGTTTTTTGGTCTTGTATGCATCTTAGATTTTGAGAAAGCTGATATAGGCCATGTCAATTTAACTAACTGGCTGTGAGACTGACACATTTGGTGTGACTGACTGTTGATAGTTTATGAGTTCTGGATTTGGTTGTACTGATCTTTGCTATCAAGGTGCTGCAGTGAGCTGGACTATTGCCTCATAACCTAAATGAGTCATATAACTGTTCTTTTTTTTTTTTATCTTTCATTCCACTAACCCCATCATCACTGTACTGTTTGCAAATCTTACATGCAGTTGACAGCTATTAGGGAGCCAACTAAATGGAGAGGACTCATTTAACTGACACAAAAGAGCTCTGAGAGTCTCCTTTCCCCAACCTCATTCTGCATAAATTATCATATGATAAACATGCATTTATTTATGTAATAATAATTAGCATTATTATGGCTCATTTTTTCTAAGAGCAGTTATATTTCATCTTTAAATTTCCAAAGCTCAGGAAGGTATGTCAGTAGTTTTTCCCCAACAAATTAAGAAACTGAGGCAGCATAGGGGTTAAAATGGAAATTACTTACTCTGTAGTCACGGTGCAGGGATTAAAGCCCAGGAGAAGAGACCCAATTCTGGGCTCAGACCAATGAGCAGTACTCCCTCTTCACTTGAATTTTGGGGTTTGCATTAATTTTAGCTTATAATAGTGTGACTGCTACCTAAAAGCAATTTTCTATAGATCTTAGAGTTTCAAATCTATCATGTTAAGTACCATTCTAAAATTATTTCTAACTTTTTAGATTTGTAGTTTATCTTTAAATGCTTATAGACACCCAAAGCATATAAATCTAGGAACTACTAACATGTACAACAATATTTTTATTGCACATTTTTGGACAAAAAGATTTGCTAAAAAATTAGAGAACGTGAAATTTAGT
Source organism: Leptonychotes weddellii (assembly GCF_054177405.1). Classification (NCBI taxonomy): domain Eukaryota; kingdom Metazoa; phylum Chordata; class Mammalia; order Carnivora; family Phocidae; genus Leptonychotes; species Leptonychotes weddellii. The sequence continues at coordinate 7,421 of NW_028035302.1, read as the reverse complement.
TGTAAAGAGCAAAAATTACAACAGAAAAAATCCTTCCTTAAAACTTGGTTAAAATAAAGGATGCTATAGACAATAAAATAGACCTTAAATACTTTCGGTAAATACCTCTGTTATACTCCAGTTTATTCAGAAGAGCCCTTACCAAATCTTATATGTTCATACTTTTATCAACATTTTAGAATTTTCTCATCTTAATCAGTGGTGTATTTTATTTTTATTTAACCTTTCCCTAATTACTATTTTCAGCTCCAAATTGTTCTAACATTCCTGGGGAAATTGCCCAAAGAAAACAGTATTTTTTTTAACCTTTACCTGCTATGTTGACCCATAGCACTTACAATAATTTTCCCCTGCAGCCATCTTTTCCTTTCTCCTAATCAGACAAACCCTCATTTTTCAGGATACTCAGAGCCACAGGCACATTTGCTAGGACCATAGTCATTGGGTAGTTTAGGCTCTATGAATATAGATGTCATATTTTTGCTAATATGTAGTATAAGTATAAAGGTTCTCGTTGCTGTTGATTTGTTATCATTTCCCATTTATTCATGGGCCAGAAGTATGTTGTATTATACTTTTGTTAATGTTGGGAAGTGGTTCTGATATAAATCAGTTTTGTTATAGGCTTATAAACAAGAATAAAAAAGATACTATATACTCTACTTTTATTTCTCAATTCTGCATTATAACATTATTTGAGGTCTAAATTAGTGTTCATAGTCTACACATAGGTTAAATGAACCATAATACTTCAGTTGCTTTCTGTTCAATGTCAACACAGTTAGAAGAATCCAAAGACTTAGGTTAGTAAAGATATTCAAATTATTGAATGTCTAATATCCAATACAGTGAAACAGTTATAAATATGATACAATCTCTGAGCTCAACAAATTTCCTATTGATTCAATATTTACTCAACAAATATATATTGACTGTCAGAATGGCTAAAATTAACAAGAAACAACAGGTGTTGGTGAGGATATGGAGAAAGGGGAACCCTCTTGCATTGTTGGTGGGGATGCAAACTGGTGCAGCTGCTCTGGAGAACAGTATGGAGGTTCCTCAAAAAGTTAAAAATAAAACTACCTTATGATCCAGCAATTGCACTATTAGGTATTGACACAAAAGATACAAAAATACAGATTTGAAGGGGTACATGCACCCCAATGTTTATGACAGCATTATCAACAATAACCAAACTATGGAGAGAGCTCAAATGTCCATCAACTGATGAATAGATAAAGAAGTAGTATACACATATGTATATACACATATATACATATACATATTCTCTATGTATATATGTATATGTATATATGTGTATATATATATAATAGAATATTACTCAGCCATCAAAAAGAATGAAATCTTGTCATTTGCTATGACATAAATGGAGCTAGAGTGTATTATGATAAGTGAAATAAGTCAGTCAGAGAAAGACAAATACCAGATGACTTCACTTATATGTGGAATTTAAGAAACAAAACAGATGAACATATGGGAAAGGAGGAAAAAAAAAAAAGAGAGAGAGGGAAACAAATCAAAAGCGATAAGATAGAGATAGAGAACCAACTAAGGGTTGATGGAGGTGGGTGGAGGATGGGCTAGATGGGTGATGGGTATCAATGAGGACAGTTGTGATGAGTCACTGAATTCTACTCCTGAAACCAATATTGCACTGTATGTTAACCAACTAGAATTTAAATAAAAAATTTTAAAAAAACAACCAAAAAAAAGCAAATATGTATTGAGCACCTAGTATGTGACAAGCAAAGTTCCTGGCATTGGGAATAAAGTAATAAATAAAGCACTGAAAAATACCTGCCTTCAGGAAGCTTATAATCTAGTGGAAGGAAACAGACAATAAAGAAATTAGGAAAATATCCAGGTGTTTATAAGTGCCATAGAGAAGGGGGCTATGCAGTGATATTAAGAAGTTTTGTGGAGAGGAAGTTTAATCATGGCCCATAACATTCTACGAAATTAAAGTTGGGAGTTAAAGTATAACCAAGGGTTATATGGAAGCCAGAGAAGAGGGGTCTTATCTGGAATATTCAGAGTTCCTGAACTCCCTCTTTGCTCCTGCAGAAGTGTGGGAAATGGGAGTGACCTGTTATAGTCTTGTGAATAAAAATATGTCTAGAACTATGTACAATGCATGACAGAATTTGCTGAGTTCTATGATAGAAATGCAAAGATAGCACATGGGATTAGAGAGGAAACAAAGATTCATCCTTAATGGAAGTCTTCATGGAAGAGTTGGCATTTTTATGAATAGTTGTAACCACCATTTTGAAGTTGATAAATTTCTGCTTCAGTCTGCCAAGCATGCTTGCTCAGCCATACAACGAGCAAGTGACTTTGTAGCAGCTTACTAATTTGTATGTGTCAAAACCAGTTCCAAAAATCTTACTTTGGGGAACAGAGGCCTTCTGTGATCTGAATCCTGCTACAGATGAATATACAAATGCGGTCTAATGTTCCAAATCTGATGAGCTATATACATGATCAAAAAACTACAAATATTTTGAGTAGTAATATCCTTAACATTACTAGTCTAGATTTTTATTTCATTTTTTGCAGTAAGATCTAGATTAGCTTCTGTGTCCAGCATAAATTAAAAATCAAATTTGTCTAGGGGCGCCTTGGTGGCTCAGATGGTTACGCGTCTGCCTTCGGCTCAGGTCATGATCCCAGGGTCCTGGGATCGAGCCCCACATCGGGCTCCTGACTCAGCGAGGAGCCTGCTTCTCCCTCTCCCTCTCCCTCTCCCTCTGCCTCTCTCCCTGCTCATGCTTTCTCTCTCTCTCTCTCTGTATCTCTGTGTCTCAAATGAATAAATAAAAAAATCTTTAAAAAAAATCAAATTTGTCTAGAAACATAGGATATGTCAATAGAAACTAGATAACGATTAGTCATAACAACTACCATTGACTGTGTGCCAGTTGCTTTGCACACATTATGCTAAGCCCCGTAAAGCTCTTCAAAGGCAATATTCTTATTTTAATTTTAGAGATGAGCTTCTCTCACAAAGTCATTAAATAACTAACCCAAGACTACATAGTTAATATGTAACAGGACTTGGATTTGTCCCCCAATAATGTACTTTTTCAACTACATTGTACTGCCAAGAAGGGAGTCCCAAACATGGTTCAATTAGTTTAAAAAACTTAAACCTAGAGAGAAGTCCAAGATGGTGGAGGAGTAGAAGACTTTAATTTTGTCTGGTCCCAGGAATTCAGCTAGATAGCTAACAAACCATTCTGAACACCTGCAAACTCAACGGGAAATTGAAGAAAAGAATAGCTGCAACTTTACGAATACAAAAGTGACCGTATTCTGCAAGGTAGGAGGTGCAGAGAAATGAATCTGAGGCAATATATGGGAAGATAGACTGCAGGAAGAGGGAGCCTCCATCAGCCAGCTACCAGAAAGTGATAGAGCAGTGGAGTGCAAAACCGGAACTTTTAAAAGTCTGCTCTGGTGAGGGATGTTGCTTAGGTGACAAAGTGGGGAGTGGAACCCTCACTGGAGCAGTGTGGTCTCAGGATCCTTGGGGTAACAGGAAGACCTGGGGGTGCCTGAGTGTGGCAGAGCTCCCAGGTATTGGAGCAGTGATGCCGGCTGCAAAGAGTGAGCCCAGGAGTGGGATCTCAGCTCAGGGTTGCCATAAACCATGATCCATGGCAGTCTAGCAGGGGCCCAACAAGCAGAAGAACCAGGGGACCCCCCCTTCCACCCCTATGAAGAATGGTGTGGGAGTGTGCCACAGGAGTCTGCTGGGATTTGGAGACTCCAAACAGGGTCATGTGCCTGAGATAGAAACACTTGATCACAGGTGGGGTGAGCACGGAGTGTGGCCACAGACCAGGGAGACAGGAGTGATTGACTGCTTTTCTCTGAGGGCTCACTGAGGAGTGGGGCACCAAGCTTTTGGCTCTGGGGCTGGAGATTGGGAGGCCATTATTTTCATTCTCATCCTCTAAAGCAGCAGGAAAGCCTTCAGGGAACAGAAGCCACATAGAGCAAACTGGAGCAGATTACTTAGCCAGGCCCCTGGCAAGGGCGGTGCAATTTCGCCAGGGGAAAAAACATTTGAGAATCAATGCAGCAGGCCCCTCTCCCAGAACATTAGCAAAAACATCCAGCCAAGACCAAGTTTCCCGATCAATGAGAACTGCAAAACTCCAGCACTAGGGAAATATAGCACTTAGAACTCATGGCTTTTTCCCCATGGTTCTTTAGTCTTTCAACTTTAATTTTCTTAAAATTTTCTTTAGTTATTTTTTAATTTTTTTAAATTTTTCTTCTTTTGTTTTTCAACCAACTTTTTATTTTATCAACTCCTTTCTGGAAAAATCTTTTTAAATTTTCATTATTACAGTCACATTCTATCCCTTCATGTGTTTAACCTTATCTTTGTATATATATAAGTTTTCCTTTCTTTAAAATTTTGGGATGTAGTTTCTTCTAACAGACCAAAATACACCCAAAATTTAGTGTATGGCTCTGTTCTAGTCAACTGCCTGATCATATCATATTCTCTTTTTTCCCCTTTTTTTCTTCTTCCATTTTGTGTTTTTTTGTTGTTATTTTTGTTGTTTGTTTTGTTTAAGTCTTTTCTAATTTTCATCTTTACAGTTACAGTCTATCCGCTCAATGTATTTAATATTATCTTTGTATATATAAGTTTTTCTTCCTTTACAATTTTGAGATGTAGTTTCCTCTAAGAAACTGACCAAAATATGGGGTGCCTGGGTGGCTCAGTTGGTTGAGCAACTGTCTTCAGCTCAGGTCATGATCCTGGAGTCCTGGGGTCGAGTCCCACATTGGGCTCCCTGCTCGGCAGGGAGTCTGCTTCTCCCTCTGACCCTCCCCCCTCTCATGCTCTCTCTCTCTCTCATTCTCTCAATCTTTAAAAAAAAAAAAAGAAACTGACCAAAAATACACTCAGGGGATAGTGTATTGCTCTGTTCTGTTCACCTGTCTGTTTATATCCCTTCATTTTTGTTGTCGTTGTTGTTTTTTCTTTCTCTTTGTTTTTTCTTGTCTTTTAACTTCCACTTTTACAATTATATACTACCCTTTCAATGTATTTAATTTTATTTTTTACATATACAAGTTTTTATTTCTTTACAATTTTGGGATCTAGTTTCCTAGAAAACAGACCAAAATACCACAGAATCCAGTGTATTGCTCTATTCTGCTCATCTGTCTGATTATATTCTTTCTTTATTTTTTTTCCTAGTTTCTGGTCTCTTCTGATTTGTTTATTGTATATTTCTCTGGCGTTGTTGTTACACTTTTAGTATTTTGTTCTCCAATGACAAGACAGAAAAACTCATCTCAAAAAAAGAGAATAAGAGGCAGCACTGACTGCCAGGGGCCTAATCAGTATGGGCATTAGTAAGAAGTCAGAACTAGAGTTCAGAATAACAATTATAAACATACTAGCTGGGCTTGAAAAAAAACATAGAAGACACTAGAGAATCACTTTCTGAAGAAATAAAAGAACTAAAATCTAACGAAGTCAAAATCAAAAAGGGTATTAATGAGATGTAATAAAAAAATGGAGACTCTAACTGCTAGGATAAATGAGACAGAAGAGAGAATTAATGATATAGAAGACCAAATGATGGAGAATAAAGAAGCTGAGAAAAAGAGAGATAAACAATTACTGGATCACGAGGGAGGATTCAAGAGGTAAGTGATACCATAGAGCAAAACAATATTAGAATAATTGGGATCCCAGAAGAAGAGGAAAGAGAGAGGGGGGCAGAAGGTATATTCGAGAAAATTATAGCAGAGAACTTCCCTAATCTGGGGAAGGAAACAGGCATCAAAATCCAGGAGGCACAGAGAACCCCCCTCAAAATCAATAAAAATAGGTCAACATCCCGACATGTAATAGTAAAACTCACAATTCTCAGAGACAAAGAGAAATCCTGAAAGCACCTCAGGACAAGAGGTCTGTAACCTACAAGAGTAGAAACATTAGATTGGTAGCAGACCTATCCACGAAGACCTGGCAGGCCAAAAAGGACTGACATGATATATTCAGGTGCTAAATGAGAAAAATATGCAGCCAAGAATACTTTATCCAGCTAGGATGTCATGCAAAATAGAAGGAGTGATAAAAAAAAATCCAGGACAAACAGAAAATAAAAGAATTTGTCATCACTAAACCAGCCCTGCAAGAAATATTAAAGGGGATCCTATAAGTGAAGAGAGACCCCAAAAATAACATAGGCCAGAAAGGAACAGAGAAAATATACAGAAACAGTGACTTTACAGGCAATACAGTGGCACTAAATTCATATCTTTCAATAGTCACCCTGAATGTAAATGGGCTAAATGTTCCAATCAAAAGACACAGGGTATCAGATTGGATACAAAAGCAAGACCCACTGATATGCTGTCTGTAAGAGACACAGTTTAGATAGAAACACACCTCCAGATTTAAAGTGAGGGGTGGAAAAGCATTTATCATGAAAATGGACATCAAAAGTAAGTTGGGAAGGCAATCCATTTATCAGACAAATTAGATTTTAAACCAGAGTGTAACAAGAGATGAGGAAGGACACTATACCATAATTAAAAGTTCTATCCAACAAGAAGATCTAACAAATGCAAATATCTATGCCCCTAATACGGGAGCAACCAATTATATAAGCCAATTAATAACAAAATAAAATAAACACATCAACAATAATACAATAATAGTAGGGGACTTTAACACCCCCCTTACTGCAATGGACAGGTCATCTAAGCAGAAGATCAACAAGAAAATAAGGGCTTTGAATGACACACTGGACAGATGGACTTTACAGATATATTGAGAACATTCCATCCCAAAGCAACAGAATACACATTCTTCTCAAGTGCACATGGAATGTTCTCCATAATAGATCACATCCTGGGTTACAAATCAAGTCTCAACTGGTACCAAAAGATTGAGATCATTCCTGCATATTTTTTGACCACAATGCTTTGAAACTGGAACTCAATCACAAAAGGAAATTTGGAAAGAACTCAAAATACATGGAGGCTGAAGAGCATCCTACTAAAGAATGAATGGGTCAACCAGGAAATTAAAGTATAATTTTAAAATTTCATGGAAAAAATGAAATTGAAAATGCAAATGTTCAAAATCTTTGGGATGAAGCAAAGGCAGTCCTAAGAGGGAAGTGTACAGCACTACAAGACCTTCTCAAAAAACAAGAAAGTTCTCGGGTGCCTGGGTGGCTCAGTTGGTTGGGTGACTGCCTTCGGCTCAGATCATGATCCTGGAGTCCCTGGATCGAGTCCCGCGTCGGGCTCCCTGCTCAGCAGGGAGTCTGCTTCTCCCTCTGACCCTCCCCCCCATGTGCTCTCTCTCATTCTCTCTCTCTCAAATAAATAAATAAAATCTTTATTTTTTT
>NW_028035301.1:506-1000 GCF_054177405.1 Leptonychotes weddellii | reverse complement strand
TAGTGCTTGCTCATGCGTGCACTCTCTCTCAAATCTTTAAAAAAAATAATAAAATTTAAAAATAAAAGGAAATTAGGAAGGTTCTGTTGTTTACAGTCATAGATGCTAAATGGGTGTTTGAAACACTGAACTATGTAAATTATATTTAAAGTTTATAAGGTGAGCAAATTGGTATTTTAAATATTAAATGAAAATTATACTAGTTTTGAGTGGAAGTTTTTTCAGATTAATCAGGAGTAATAGAGATGGGGAGTAATAGAGATGAGGTGGGAGACCATGATTTCACTTTTTAAAAATTGGCAGTCAAGGATAAAGAAGATGTGGTATATATATACAATGGAATATTATGCAGCCATCAAAAGGAATGAGATCTTGCCATTTGCAACGACGTGGATGGAACTGGAGGGTATTATGTTGAGTGAAATAAGTCAAACAGAGAAAGACATATATCATATGATCTCACTGATATGAGGAATTCTTAATCGCAGGAAACA
>NW_028035301.1:0-406 GCF_054177405.1 Leptonychotes weddellii | reverse complement strand
TATATAATATAAACAATCTATAAATGATACAAATGACCTGTGGGAAAGTGTCAAACACATTAAAATATTAGTTCAGTTTAGGTTTGACTCAGAAGATGTTAATATTCCATTTCAAAAGTTTTAAATGAGTATAATATGGATCTGTCTATTTCAGTAGATGTCTTATTTAAAACTTTCGGTTTAGTGAAGAAAAAATTATGTGTGGGTTGGGTTCAGAGTTCTGTCAGTAAGGATGGTTCATTCCTGTTTTTGTATGCAGGCTATTCCCTACAAGTTCTAGATGTGTATATAGTAATACAAACAGGCCATAATTTTAATTCTCTAAAAGGAAGGGGAGAAAACTTAAAGCCCTTCTTGTTTTCCCTGTTGCCAGACTGGTTTCTAAATAATCCATCTTGATTAATGG
>NW_028035300.1:0-531 GCF_054177405.1 Leptonychotes weddellii | reverse complement strand
TCAGTTTGTTTTTCAGAGTCCATCTTCTCTCATGTCATTACTTTTTAGTCTCCTCTTGGATACATTGGAACAGTGTGAAAGTTTTTAAATATGTGTTTTTCCATTTGGGGCACCAGAACATTAATTCTAATACTCAGAAATGGGCCATTTCAATCCTATAGGAGTTCTATAAATTACAGAATTAATAAAAAATAACTAGAAAACACTTTGAGAGTGATTTAAACTGATAAAGAATGGATCTGTGTCTTGACTATTATTGAGAAATTGGATGAAAATATAGAACTTCTTTTAGCCAATATATACTGTGTGTATGTGATATACTATATTTTGCATTTGTGACATTCATGGACAATCAATGAGTTTAATTCCTCAGTGATCGAGGGGGTATGTAAGACACTGAATTCCTTTTTACTAAGCAACTGGAAAAAAACATTAGGATAATGGTTTTAATTTGGAAATTTTTATTGAGTTACTTTTATATGCTAGATATTATTCTAGAGGATGAAAATTCATTTGTGAAAGTGATAAACT
>NW_028035299.1:0-531 GCF_054177405.1 Leptonychotes weddellii | reverse complement strand
AAATTTCGCAAGCTCCACGTGCCTGGTGGCCACCACAGAGGGACAGCACGCCTTTAGAACATCTAGAAGATGAGCGAGGTGGATATCAGCAAATCAAGTGTCTGAGCTGGGTACTGATGCCTGTCCATACGCTTCCTGTATTTTTGACTGGAGATAATGAACAACTGAACCATATGGTTCTCTCTCATGGAAATTCCTTCTGCTTTTCATTGTAAGTTAATTTTAGCTACTTTGATCACTTGCTTTACTTGAAGTCTAATCTCTGGGAAGGATAATCTATTTGATAAATGCCATCTCTCTTGACTATCCCTTAATAGTCCTAAAAGTACATTAATGCTTTGTATTGTCTGCTGCCATACTTACAAAAATACCATTTTAACATTTCATAGTTAAAAGTTTGGCAAATAAGAGAAAGAGCACAGAAAATAAACTATTGTTCCAACTTCGGGAGTCTTTCCTTTTAGTCTTCTTCTGTGTACATATGATGATGATGAGGATGATGGTGGTGGTGGCTAGTATTCACACAGTGTT
>NW_028035298.1:0-531 GCF_054177405.1 Leptonychotes weddellii | reverse complement strand
ATGTGGGACTCGATCCCGGGACTCCAGGATCATGACCTGAGCCGAAGGCAGTCGCTTAACCAACTGAGCCACCCAGGCGCCCCTACTCTTGTTGATTTTTTATTGTTTTTCAATTCTTGGTTTTATTTATTTCTATTGTAATCTTTATTATTTTCTTTCTTTTGCTAACTTTGGATTTAGTTTGTTCTTTTTCTAGTTCCTTGATATATAAGTTTAGGTTGTTGATTTGAGATCATTCTTCTTTTAATTATACCTTATGATATTGTCTTTTAAATTTTATACCAGGATTGATTGTTTTATGCACCATCATTATAATAGTACAGTATTTTGCCCTTGTTTATATATTTACCTTTACCGGTGAGCTTTATATTTCCATGTGCTTTCATGTTGCTTTCTAGCGCCCATTCGGCACAACTTGTAGGTTCCTTTAGCATTTCATGTAAGGCAGGTCAAGTGGGATGAGCTCCCTCACATTTATTTATCTGGGAAAGTATTTCTTTTTATTATTCAAGGACAGTTTTGCTCGGTATA
>NW_028035297.1:0-531 GCF_054177405.1 Leptonychotes weddellii | reverse complement strand
CCTGAGCTTAGGGCACCCAGATCTTTAATAAGGAGCCGCAGGCAAACCTTCCTTTTGTCCTGAAGGGCGATACTGTCTTCACTATAATGGATAGTAAGCAGATCTCTCTGTGACCTCCTTGAAAAGATCATCCAGAACAAGAGGGTAGTAGGGGCCTCCCTCACAACGTGCAGAAACACAAGACAACCCTGGAGAACTGTCTCCCTATAGCAGTGACACCTTTTCTGACTAATCACTAGTGTGATCTGGTCATTTCCTGTCCTATGCCATCAGTGGGCTAAGATGTTGGTAGTCTTTTGATACTTCCATTCTGCATGCAAAATACACAAACAATAAAGCAAAGCAAAACAGAAGAACCTTTAAAAGAATTCTACCTTGGGTAGGACATCTGTCAATCCTAGTGAAAGGAATCCTAGCTCCCTTAAATGTGGGTGAAGAAAGATTCTCTTAGGGGCCCACCCCATCTTTTACAAATGCTAGCTCAAGATAAATCAGCTACAAAAATAGAGACACAAACCAAACCAAACCAAA
>NW_028035296.1:0-531 GCF_054177405.1 Leptonychotes weddellii | reverse complement strand
ATTCCTGAGAGGAGACGAAATCCAGGTCTCCTACTCCTCCGCCATCTTGCTCCCAGTCTCGGGGAAGAGAATCTTAAGCAGGTTTCACACTCAGCATGGAGTCTGACACAGGGCTTGATCTCACAACCCTGAGACCATGACCTGATCCCAAATCAAGAGTCGGGTGCTTAACCAGCTGAGCCACCCAGGCGCCCCTAACAAGTTTTATTTTTGACATATAAACTTTGGTCCATCTTGGTTCCCTGAGAAACATCGGTAGCCTTGCTCCCATCCTGCAATGTCATTAACATATGAGAAAATCTCCCAACATCTTGTGAGCCAGGACATCTCTCTCATTCCCATTTATTCCAGGATCCCTCAAAGGCCACTGCTCCCCAGAGGGCAGTCCTGATACCGGACCATGTGCATGTAGTATTCTCAACCAAAGCCTATTTGGATCCAAAACAGAAGTCCATATCCAAATTGAAAGCCCCTAACTCTGGGCAGCAACAAAATTTGAACCATAGGAAGGAAGGAATCCAAGGGGAGTCA
>NW_028035295.1:0-531 GCF_054177405.1 Leptonychotes weddellii | reverse complement strand
TATTTTTCTCATAACTATAGATGATTAGAAACATTTTTAAAAGGATTTTATAGGAAACTTAATATCTTTCTTTATGAAGATAGATAACTAGTACTTTTTAATTTTAATTTCTTGAAGTAAAACATTATATACAGAAAAGTGAAATCATAAGAATTCAGTTGGAATTTTTACAACATGAACACACTCAGCCTAAGAAACCCAACGTGATGGTATATCATAGGTTTTCTACCTGTACCCTCTCCCAGCCATCTGTGCTTCTTCCTTTTGCCCACCAAGATAACCACAATTCTGACTTCTACCATCATAGATTAATTTTGCCTACTTTTAAACTTGACATAGATGGAATCATACAGTATGTACCCTATTGCATTTGGCTTCTTTCACTCAACATTATATTTGTATTATTTCTCCATCATGTAGTCGGTATGGTGTATTCCATTTTCTTTGCTGTATTCCATTATGTGACTATGTAGCATTTATTTATTCCATGGTTGGTGAGTACTGGGGTTGTTTCCGGTTTTTGGCTTTTAC
>NW_028035294.1:0-531 GCF_054177405.1 Leptonychotes weddellii | reverse complement strand
GTGGGCTAGAGTCAAGCTAGGCCGGGTGGGAGGCAGGGCAGGACTGGTGGCAATGCCATTCTGGATGCAGAACCGGTCAGTGGTGTCGCCAGCCAGGCCTTCCCACCTGGGCTGGAGGCAGAGCTGCTTCTGTGCCTGTCAGCTGTGTGCACTGTCACAGCCACGGGGTCCTTCACATTGCCCAGGGGAGGGGGCATGTAGGACGGCGTCCGAGACAAGCACTGGGCTGGGAATGAGGATCTGAAACCACTCCCTGGATTCTTGCCATGGCCCCAGGGTCCCTGAACCTCAGTGTCTCATCTGGAAAATGAGAGTAGTAGTATTTGCCTTACAAGGTTGTTATAAAGATTAAGTGAAATGGGGGCGCCTGGGTGGCTCAGTCGTTAAGCGTGTGCCTTCGGCTCAGGTCATGATATCAGGGTCCTGGGATCGAGCCCCGCATCGGGCTCCCTGCTCCGCAGGAAGCCTGCTTCTCCCTCTCCCACTCCCCCTGCTTGTGTTCCCTCTCTCGCTGTGTCTCTCTCTGTCAAA
>NW_028035293.1:0-531 GCF_054177405.1 Leptonychotes weddellii | reverse complement strand
GTGCGTGTTGGGGGGCTGTGTGTTTGCACGTTGTGTGTGTGTGTGTTGGGGGGCTGTGTGTTTGCGTGTTGTGTTGCGGGTGCACTGCGAAGCAGGCTTATCGGGGTCTGAGACCCTTCCAGGAACTTTTGCTGGGATGTGGCCTCCTGCCACCAGGAGGCCTTCTTTCCCTGTATTTCCAGTGTGTGCTGAGTCATCATCCCAGGTTTTGACCAGCAGGTTCCCATTAGATGCCCCTGACTTGGCCGATGCGCATCAGCGAGCGCTGGCCGGTGTCTACCAGGAAGTCGTGGGCTCGGAGTGATGACACAGCTCAGGGAATGCGAGCAACAGCAGCACTCGGCCCTCTGCACGGAAGTGATAACGCATGAATCTAAACCCAGCATCAGCGAGTCTTGGCTGTGACCCAGAGAAGCAGCCGGTGTCAGCCAGCCACCATTCTTGAGGACTGTGCTGTGCCCCGAGCCTCTACGGCCCATGCGGGCCACCCCCGGGGCTGGCAGAGGGGGCTTCTCTGGGCGACCTTGCCCC
>NW_028035292.1:0-531 GCF_054177405.1 Leptonychotes weddellii | reverse complement strand
TCATACGGCTCTAACTCACACATATGGCAACAGAGAAAAGGCTTTCTCTGTTGCTCCTCTGCTTTTAGCTGAGGGCAGAACCTTCCCAACAGACATGTTTTTTGTTTGGGCTTTTTCCTTCTCAAAACAAAACTCTAGCTCTAGAGAAGTCAGACCTTGGTTCCAACCATCTCCATCCCACACTGACCACGTAACCTCCTGGAGCCTCACATCCCTCCTCCATAACATGCGGTGAGAGATAAAGTGCCTGATATGGTGTCTGTGTTGGCAGAAACACAGAATGCTGGAAGAGGAAGCTGGGCTTGGAATTTGAAGATTTAGGCTCAAGCTCTGGCACCACTGCTCGTGAATCAGTGGTTTGGGACCAGTTCCTCAAACCCTCCAAGCAGGTTCCCCTAACTGCAACATGGGTCAGTAATCCCTGTCGCGGAGGGTCACCATGACGGTTAAGTAAGAAAGCAGGTACGGAGAGCTGCATGTACAGATGTCACATTTTGCTCAGGTGCTGGATATTGTCATTGTGTTGTCGTG
>NW_028035291.1:0-531 GCF_054177405.1 Leptonychotes weddellii | reverse complement strand
AATTAGAAAAGTTGCATGTAGTATTAGAATTTGTCAACTGTTTTAATTTGAAGCATTTACAAGAGTATTTATATATAAACCATAATAAAATAGAGTACATCACATTATTGTTTGAATCAAACTATTTTATCAATTCTGAATTTGCTTCTAACACTTTAGTTTTTAATTTTTAACAAGATAGTGCTTTTTTTTTTTTTTTTGACAAAGTGCTTGATTCACACAGTAGAACATTTGAGTGGAAGGAAAGTCAATGATCACCAACAGAATTAAAAATATTTCTCAACCAATATGACTTTATGGTTAGTTTTTTTTTCTGTATTAAACTATATTTCATGTAAAAAGCATACTTGTATTCCTGAATGATCTAAATAATTGGGATTAAACTTAAAGTTTATGTAAACTCATAGTTTATCTAAATATAATATAAATATGAACATAGATATATATATATTTTAACTTTATTTTATTATGTTATGTTAGTCACCATATATTACATCATTAGTTTTTGATGTAGTGTTCCATGATTCATTG
>NW_028035290.1:0-10034 GCF_054177405.1 Leptonychotes weddellii | reverse complement strand
CCAGTCTCCACACCGGGGAGTCCAGCTCAGGTTGACCCCCTCATCGTTCCTCGAGGCAAAGGCTCTGTGCATGTGAAAGGGTCACAGGGCAGGGGCGGGGGGCGGGTTTCCGGGACAGCTTAAACTGTTTTCGCAGCCCGTGCTTTCCGAGAGCCAGGCCAGGAGTTAAGACTCCTGTTGTTAACAGTCACTTTATCCTCTCCGCCCCCTCGGTGGGACCTGGCAGGAAGGCAGGCAGAGCAGCGGGTCAACAGATGTCCGCTGGCTGCTCAGTGGAGGCCCAGCAGGGGGGATTAAAGCCCCTCTGCCCAGAACTCTGAATTTCCCAGCTTCCTTGGGGGTGAAGCCTAACCCTGCTTGCTCGGTGGAGCCCTTCTTCCCCTGCATTTCACAATTTTTACTCTTGCATTCATTCCATGTAACTGCCAGGTAAGTAGCTAGCCCTGAAAATGGAACCTTTCATTTGAAGGCCTATACTTTAAGAAATTGCCTGTCTGCATTGCCGAGGTTCTAGGCAGCGAGCAAGGAGGAGGAGGAGAAGAGAAAGGCAGGATGGAGCAGTCCCAGATTATAAGAAGGGAGTCACAGCTAACGAACTGAATCCAGTACTTCCCGGCTCTCTAATGTATAATCTTGGCTTTCCAGCTGCCCCCAGGCCTTGAGTTGGCCAAACCGGTCACCCTTCAAAATGTTTGGCCCAGACATCTTGACTGGACTGAGGGGAACGGGTCGTTTTTTAAAAGACCCGCACTTCAGGAATGAGGTGTGTGTTTAAAGCTCCCGGCCGGGACGCCTGGGTGGCTCAGTCGGTTGAGCATCTGCCTTTGGCTTGGGTGGCGATCCCGGCATCCTGAGATCGAGTCCTGCGTCGGGCTCCCTGCTCAGTGGGGACCCTGCTTCTCCCTCTGCCTCTCCCCCTGCTCTCCTGCTCTCTCTCACTCTCTCTCAATTAAAAGCAAACAAACAAACAAAAACTAAAGCTCCCCGGTTCTTGCATTTCCAGCCCATCTGATGACAGAGGGAAGGCTTCCCAAGCTTCCTACGGGAGAAACCTGTTGGTGAGGCAAAGATCATCTGGCCCGCGGCCAAGCGAGTGGAGATGCTGCTCAGGAGAGACAAGTCGCTGAGCATTTGTGCAGGCTCTGGTACCTGGAACAAAAATATGCTGAGCCACAAATTATGGCTTTCAGATGTCACCACTGCCATCTGACATTGCGTTTCAGCTGTTCACGTCTTCATTACTGGGCTGCAGCCTCCCATTAGGCTGCCACTGTGGGAGAGACAGTTTTCTGTTACGTGGGTTAGTGTGCTCGCCGAGGGGTGTCAGGCCGATTGCCAAAACCCGAAGGTGGAGAAGCTCGGCGCCTCTCGGGTGCATCGTGGGGGCCTCTGTGTGTGTGTGTGTATGCACGTGTATACGTGTGCACAGCCCTCCTCCAGGCCCCATCTTGTAACAGCTGAAAGGAATCGGCCTCCCCGTGACAGGAACTTGTTCTCTGAGTGGTTTTCTCATCTCCCTTTGCTTCCGTAGGCCTCTCTCCTGGCCCATCTTCCAGATCCTTCCTCTCCCCCTCTCTCCTGCTCCTCTTTGAGGTGGTAACTAGACCAACAAGGCAATGCCCTTGTGGCTCCCTTTTCAGGCTCGCAGCCTCTCTCAGATTAATGGAACAGAAACGTGCTTGCATCTGATGCCAGTAATCATATCCTGAGTGACCACAGAGAGGAGGATTAGGCTGAGGCACTGGCCTGGCCCCGGGGGGATACGGTTACAGGAAGAAAGCGTTTCTTGACAGCAACAGCTCTGCCTCCCTCTCACTTGCCCCCTCCTCCTTGCCAGGCTCATGAAGTCCCCTGAATATTTTCCATAGGATTAATTAAGCTCTATGCAGCAATGGCCTGAGTCAGTCGAGACCTGGATTTTGATCTACTTTTTTGATTTGCACTCGCAGCTGCAAACAGAACATCTTTCCATCTTCCTGACTTTGATGCAGGACCCATGATGTCCTACTTTGAGCATGTATCTTCAGATTGTGCAAAGTAAACAAGTATATGGGAATCTAGCCCGATGACTTCCTTAATTCAACAAATATCAACCCTGAGCAAATTACTCATCTAGTGGGACAAAACCCTTCCACGAGGGGCCCTAGTGAGGCAATAACACACATACTCAAATGCTGTGACGTGAGGTTATATATGATGAGTGTGGTGAGAGAAACACAGTGAACTCAGGGAACATAATGAAGAGAAAGCGCTCCTCCGCTGGGGAAATCCAGGGAGGCTTCAGGGAGGAAGTGGCATTTGGGATGAGCCTTGAAGGGAAGGTAGAGTTTTGATAGAAACAAGTAGAAAGTAAAGGCATTACATGAAAAAGATTCAGCTTGAGCAAAATCCCCGCGATGGGAAGGCACAAAGTATTCAGAGAAGAGTGGGAATCTGGGCTAAAATGCAGAAATTTGTACAGAATGAAGAAGAGACGAGAAGTAGATGTGGAGAGCCTTGAATTATGAAGAGTTTAATGTCAGGCTTAGGAGTTGGGGATTTATCCTCTCAGCAATGAGAACCATTGGAGGATTGAGAGCAGGGGAGTGACAAGATAATACCTTCTCGACTGAACTTTAAGAAGAGTACTTTTGAAGAAGCACAGAATATAGACTGTGGGGAGAGGGCTGTGGGAGGAGCGGGTAGAGATGAATCAGTTAGGAGATTAGTGCAATGGTCTGGGGAAGAGTAGAAAATAAGCACGTGACGGGACTAGAAAGATGGTGACATAATCGGTGCAAAGAAAGAATTGGCAAATGGTTGGATCTGGGAGGTGAGGCGGATGGGCAGGCCAGAGATAATGCTCGGCTTTGGGAATGGATACTGGAAAGGTGGTGGTGGTGCCATGAAGAGAGGGGGACATGAAGGGAGGGACAGATTTGGAGCAGTGAATGCCCCGTTCAGTTTGGGATATTCAGATGTCCAGGAGAAGCACCACCACGCCCTGCAGGTGCTGACAGGGGAGACAGGGTTTGAGACCATCTGCATGGAGGTGCCAGGTGAGGCCCCAGGGCAGGGCAGATGGCAAAGGAGGTGGCACAGGAGGCAGGGGGGTTAATGCAGATCCTTGGGGAGATGGCATGTTAAGAAGGTAGGAATCAAGGAGAGTTTCCTGTCACAGAAACCAAGAGGGGTGGGATCTCCTTTCAGATGCTGAGCCGGTGAGGTTGAGGATGAGGCGAGTCTGCTGCTCTGTGGCTGAGGAGGAGGTCCCTGGGGTCCTTACTGAGGTTCCATCGGGAGCGAGGTGGGGCGGAAGCCAGGGAAGAGCGAGTGGGTGGGAGGAAGTGTAGGCAACAAGTGTATTTCCTGGAGGGCTTTTAAAAATAGGACTGAGGCCCATCATTTGGGGCTGGTTTCAGGACCTCCTGCCTGGTATCCAGGAGACAGACTACAGAGGCTGCAAGGAGCCAAAAGCTGAGATCTCTGGGAGTGTTTGTCTCTTCCGTCTGAAGCCAGAAACCTGGTATGTGTCCTCATGTAGCAAGTGAGGAGTTGGTTGAATTTGTACGTCAGGAGTCACTTGTTAGTCAGAGACCAGGCCCCTCCTTCAGCAAGGGCCAGTGCAGGTTACCCCAAGGAGCTGAGACCTGCCTTTGTGGCTTTTAAGTCTGGAAGTGTTGAGTCTTCTTGAGCCTGGTGTCAGGGACTCCCCCCACCGCTGGGGTGACTGTAAGCAAGCATTGCTTCTCTAGGACCCTGATAGAGGGGAATGAAGAATCAACAAAAGGATGTGTCGGCTTCCAGGGTCTCTTCTCTCTTCCTCTGAAGAGAAAAGAGCCTTTCCTTTTGAAGACAGGCTTGAGGTTAATTGATCTTTCCTCAGGAGAGGCTACCAAAGAGAAAAAAAAAATCCCATACATGATGTGACAGTGCCCTAGGGAGGCAGCCAATTGTCTAGGCTTAGGAGGAGCTGGGACTCCACTGCCTGCCATGGATGGAAATGTGTCCCCCGGCTCCTCACAGGTGACCCTGGCTAGCACAGAGTCACCATCCCAGACTGCTCTACTCCATCCCTTATGACAGCGAAGCCTCCAAGATGTGGCTAGATCTGCCCACATATGGTTTTAAAACATATGCCCTGGCTTTGGCCTGCTGCTGGCCAAAGGAGAAACTTCCAGAGTCCAGACTTTGGGTGTGTGGGTAAGTTACCTATTACCAAGGGAGGTTAATGAGTCTCCATCACTATTTTGGGAATGAGGTCACTCTGCACTGATATAAGTTATGGCTATTTATAGAGAGTTTCTTGTCTTCTGGCATCCAGTCCTTTCGATCAGGAATAACTCTTCAGTGTGTACTATACTTGAGGGACCTGATGTGCTGCCTCCTCTTCTGGAAGACAAAACTGAGGTGAGGGCAAGGGGGTGGGCCTGTGACTTGGGCTGAGTCACTCACATGGGACTCTGAATCTTACAAGAGAGGCAGAAAGAAAGAGGGATGGTTTATAAATTGTTGGCATTTATTGAAGGTCTAGAATCAGCAGCACTGAGTGTCTCGTGTAGTGACCTCTTACTGCGGTGTCTTAGCCACTTCTTCCCATAGTGGCCTGGGCTCTGGTTCCAGCTCCCTGGCCTCCTGTGTTTTCTATGGGCGCCAGTCCAGATGTTTTGGTCTTCCAATGAATTGGCCTTTCACCCAAGTTAGTCTGACTAGGTTTCTGTTGCCTGCAACCAAGAACCTCAACACAAGGTAGAACAGCTAAGCTAAGAAGAGGACCTTGGAAATGGGCTCAACTGGACGTGAGGGGCAAACATTGTGTAAAAGTCACCCTCCAGCAAGAACTCAGAATGTTTCTCTTCTAGTGGGAGACACAGAGAATGAACAAATAAACAAATATTTACACACACATGCACACACACATATCAGATGGTGATAAGAGAAACAGAAAGTGCTATAAGGGAGGAGAGAGTTGAATGGGCTCTATGTTAGATAGGATGGTCAAGGAAGACTGCTTGGAGGAGGCAGCTTTGAGCAGAGGTCTGAATGTAGTGACAGAGCAGCTGGAAAAGACACTTAGGAGAAAAGCCTTCCAGGTCAAGGGAAGCCCAAGCACAGAGAGCTTGAGGCAAAAAAAAAAAAAAAAAAAAAAGTGTTCCCCACTCTATCTCTCCCACGGGGACAACTTCCTGAAAACAGGGATTCTGTCTGCTTGGTTCACTGCTGTATCCATCATGCCTAGAACATTTTGGGGCACATACATGTTTGTAAGGAAAGAGAGAATGAATGAATGGCCCAGTGGCAAACAGGACTCACTTATTCACAACATCACTTGCAGTCCTTCCCTGCGTGCCTCCATGGGGGGTAGGGTTGGAAGGGACTAGCCAGGAGTAGGGTTAGGATGTGGGGCCTGGACGGGGCCGGATAGGTTACCTTACTCATTTCCTGCTGTAGGAGGATTAAATTGCTTATTGTCTGTTAAGCTCTTTGCATCAAGGGCACAGAGTACACTCTATAAGTTGGCTATTATTAATATTAAAACTCTCCTCGATCAATAATAAACTATAAATCTATATATCTGTGCCTACTTGGACTTGGCCTATTATTTCTTTGTATTGAATTTAAATCGCCAATCAAATATTCATGTTCTTTATCTGACAAGGCACAAATACGGGCAGCCTCATTCACAATCCTCTTATCCTTTAGTTTATTTGGTGGGACTCTAGACCCTTGAAAACGTCTTTTCTTGATGCACAAAGGAGATGGCAGTCTCTGGCCCCCTGGGCACTTGTTTATTTCCTTGAAGGAAGGAAAAGAGAATCCAGCATGGTGCTTCCTCAGTGAGGGATCCCTGCTCCCTTCCCCAGGGTCCTTTCTCCTTGACCCTGTCCATTAAGGTTAGGGCCACAGATTGGGGGCGGTAATCATGGGAGAGGAGTTTCACGGGCCCATAGCCACAGCTCTGGGTTCACCCTCTGCCCCCTTTTCTCTCCCTCCCTCCCCTTTCTTATCTAACCCTGCTGTCCTAACTCCCCTGGCTTCTCATTTGCACCCCAGGCCTGCTTTGACCCTTTCTTGGCTGGATGGAACTATTCCCGAAGGAAATAACCTCACAAAGAACCTTATATGACCATCCACAGTTGTTTACTATACATTTGGCCTTACATCAATGAGGTCAAATGAAACAAAATTCCAACCCAGTGGCCATCACCTCACTCCCCATTGTCAGGCACTCCAGCTGACCTCCAAACGAACTGACTCCAAAGCTGTCTTCTGTCTTGAAAACAGGTCAGTTTTCAGCGCTCAGGAGGTGTGACCTTTCATGCACTTGGGTCTCCAGGGCAGTCCTGGAGAGGCTGCTTCTTCCTTCCAGGATCTTCTCCAGCCCAGGCAGCTCTCACCAGGTCTCTAGGAGAAGGCAGTGCTTTTAGTAACTGCATCATAGATTAATTAACAGGTTTTCCCCAGATTAGAAACTCGATATGCATTGCTCATAGGCATTTAAAGTAGTATAATAGCCTTTTGGAGGGCTATTTTGCAATATATATCAAAAGCCTTGAAAATGTAGATTCCCCTGACTTGATAATTCCACCCCTGGGAATTTATCCAGAGAAAATAATCAGAGATGCAGCCAAAAAATGTATGCATAAGAATATTTACTGCAGTGCTAGTTATAGTGTTAAAAAAAAAATCGAAAGAATCCACAGGGATTTGGTTAAACAATTTATGGCGCTGTCCTCTAAAGGAATACTAGGGAATACTAGGCAGTCCTGTTTTTTAAAGTGTATTTAAAGCGTATATGATGACATGCATCATAGATGCTTCCCCTGTTGCTCTCCAGATCCACTCTGCACCATCCAGGCTCCCTTCCTTGACCCCTCTCTGGATCTGTGCAGTGGGAGACACAGCCGGAGGAGTGTGAGGGCAGGGTTCTTGATTCCTGGGATGTTTCTCTCCTTCAGGCAACCACCTCCTCTTGCCCTCCCACCCTTGACCCTCCATCCAATAGGGGCCCATCCCTGACCCTGCAGGCTTAGCAGGGGGATCTCTTCAACCTGCTCTTCAGCACCCTTCCTGGTCCTTTCACCTGTCCTCAGGAGGTTGGAGGGAAACTTGTTTCCTGGAGGACCCTAACTGCCATGAGGCAGAGAATAAAGTGCTTACGATATGAAGTGAAGTGGCTGAATTGGACCAGAAAACAGTATAATCCCAACTCTGTCCTTAATTTAATGTATTTAGAAAAGGAAAACATATCTACACATGAAAGTGGGGAGAGACTGGGAGGAAATACACCGAATGATCAACTGCTGTTACCTCTGGGTTGGGAGACTGTGAGTGCATTTTCTGGTCATCTTTATACAATTCTGTATTTTGCACATTCTCAAAAGTAATCATGTATCGCCTTTACAGTGAAAAAAAATATTTAAATTAACTTACATTTTAAAATGCAACTGGTAAAACAGAAAAATAAACTACTCGATAACAATATAATGGCAGACCAGCCACCCACAAGTACAGGGCAGGTAGTAGATTGTAGATTGTAGGTAAATATATAATGATGTAATTTGAAAGGAGATGTAAGCATCTTGGGGCAAACTGTAACAGGCCTTGGCCGTCCCCAGTCACACCTCATCTAATGCTGAGATATCTTCCTAAGACTTGGTCCCTCTTTAGAGAATTCCTTGCTGGGGTTGGAATCCCTCACAGGTGCACTTGGTCTGGGCTCCGGCCTTGGCCTTGCCTCGAGCTGGGCTCAGGGTAGGGTTGGAAGGGGCCGGGGGTCTGAGGATCAAGCTGACAGATCAGGCCTGAGCAAGCCAATACGCACACTCCCAAGCGTATCCTTAAATATTGTTCCACGTACACTTAGTGGGGAGAGGGAAATTCTGCTGGTAAAATTCCTATGCCTCTATGCTCAAAATAGTAAGAGTATTTACAAATACAAACATTTTGACTTACTGAAAATGGTCTTTCTTTCACAGGTTCTCCAGCACTCGTACCTGGAGAGAATTCAGCTACTTGCCCACATACAAGGGTATGATTACAAAGACTTGCTTGCCATCTCCAAAAGTTACTTAGCTTTTTTGGGTGAGAGGAGTGGAGTGGGATTTCATATGGGCCAAACTTTTCTGTGGTACTTGACTTTGCTCAGATTTCTTTTGTATTTTCTGAATCAGATGGGTTCTTTAAAAACATACCAAGGGATTTAAATTTCCAAGAGAGTAAAATGAATTACTTGTACATAATAAATGCTTCCTATGCAGAACTTTCAGAGTTTCAGGGAAGAGAGCCTGCATCTTCTGGAACATTCCACTGGCTGGTCTCAGATAAATGGGCAGACTCAAAAAGCACCAGGCAACTTGCCTGAGCTAGTCACAAAAATGATATGGAATAACTAACCCTTAGATAGTGACGGCTACAGGACAGGCTGTGTTCTAAGCGCTCCATGTGTACTTATTTCATGCCCCAAACCAGCACTATTGTAACTCTCATGTTATAGCTGAGAAAGCAGGAACATAGGGAGGTAAAATATCTTGCCCAAGGTCACACATGAGTAAAGAGCAGAACCTGGATTTGAACCCGGGCAGGTTGGCACGAGGCTTGAAAGTCACCAAAACTTCTGCACCCACCGGGAGTGTATTTTAGGTTCTATTCAAGAATGGGGTGTGCTTTGGCTGAAGCTTGTGTTTTGCCAATTATATCAGGAGTCATGCATGGAAACCTGAGTTCCCTGGCTCTGTGTTCCTGATTTTTATTTCCCCCGTGATCTTTTAGCACCTTTCGTAGATTGGTAACTGGGACAGCTGCCCAGTTCTTCTGCCTCTAAATCTGGCTCTGCTGGGCATCCAAGTGTCCCTGATCATGGCGTGTCAGGGAGGAAACATCAGACAGGACCTCTCAGCATCAGAGCCAAGAAAAGCTGCATCCCGCGTTCCCATGAGCTTGTAGTTCCTACACACATTCTTCGTCCTGATTCGCTGCAAGAGAAAACAGTTTCTGAATCTTTAGGCATCTTTTGTGATGCCCAGTGGCCTCCTGATCAGGACAAGGTGACTCCAGCAACCCAGCACCCTCACACTCCCTCCAACTCCAGAGGTGAAGGTGTTCACTAATTACCTTCATCTGCAAAGACTGCATCTCTCTGAGCGGCATGCCCTCAGAAGGACTTTTTTAAAACCTGCTGCAGGTTAAAAAGCAGACCTGCTTTTTAATTTATTAAAAGACTTGGCATTTTTTTCCCCACTGAGCATTTTAAAATGCAATTAGACAAAATGGAATAATAATCAGGCAAAAGTACTGAGGAGTTTTCACAGAGGGGGTCATCCTTTCTCATGTTCCTTTCCACTTCTGGGCCTTTCTGCGGGGACAACATGCCAGCGGAACCGACATCAATGACCCCCCTCACCCTATCCCCACATGCCCGCTGGCTCTTCACACAAGCCTTGCTAGAAGACACAGGGTGCATGACCCTAGCAGCCTCGCTCCTTGCACTGATCTGTCTCCTCGTTTGGGAGATTTTTAACAAATTATCCTTAAGATCAGGCTGAGCATCTGCATCTTTAAATAAGTTCCCTGGGCCAAGTTTGAGAGCCTCAGTAAACTCTGAGAAGTAGACCCACGCCTACCTTTCCTGTCGTTGTATCTCTTGCACTGACAGTCTGGAATATGCAAGCATCAGGTCAATATTGTTGAATGAACGAGCGAGATTTCATGAGACATGTTAGAGGCTTTTAGAGAAACAAAAGGGAAGAACAATCTCACCTCCCTCCCCAATGACTGGAACGAGGAAATGGACCATGGGATACTGGAACTCCATCTCGCAGATTTTGTTCGCCTAGGCAAGGATGTATAGCGAACAGGATTTTGTAATGTATGGAACATGCCGTGTGAAGGGAAACCCACTAAACAGTCACTAGTGGCCTCTTACCACGGGCATCACCAGACTAGAAGGACAAATGGCAGACGTGGCCCGAAAGGTCAGGATTCTACTATGGCACTGGCATCTTGGCGGCAAGTCTCTAAAGAGGTGAAGGTACGTGCATTCTTTTTTTTTTTTT
>NW_028035289.1:0-531 GCF_054177405.1 Leptonychotes weddellii | reverse complement strand
CTCTCTCTCATTCTCTCTGTCTCAAATAAATAAATAAAAAATAAAATCTTTAAAAAAAAAAAAAGAGTCTCTTACGGTTTGTCTCCCTCTCTGGCTTCATCTTGTTTCATTTTTCCCTCCCTTCCCCTATGATCCTCTGCCTTGTTTTCTTAAATTCCACATATCAGATCATATGATACTTGTCTTTCTCTGATTGACTTATTTCGTTTATCATATAATACCCTCTAGTTCCATCCACATTGTTGCAAATGGCAAGATTTCGGTTTTTTTGATGGCTTAAGCTAGCATTTCTTTTCAGTATATACATATGGGGAGTTAGCCAATTAGCTAAAATAAATCAGGACATGCAGATCAACAGTATTTTATGGCAATTGGGGTTGTGTCAAACTTCCACTAGGAATTTTATCATCTAGATTGATCAATGAATATTTCTAGGGCAGTATTAAAAACTTACATGTGCATTATAATGGACTTTTATGCTCATTTTATGCCACCTTTTATAGTAACATGGATAAAAAGTTTTTTTTTTTT
>NW_028035288.1:0-531 GCF_054177405.1 Leptonychotes weddellii | reverse complement strand
TAAGAACTGGGTCAATGTGGTCCAGCTGAAAACCCTAGAGTCTGATAAATCTAATTGGGAAATGTTCTTCAGTGCTCTGTAGGTCAACACAATGTTTGTCAAACTGCTACTAAATTTTGAGATAAGTAATAAGCAAAAGGTCCACCTGAAGACAAGATCCTTCAATACAACCAACATTCTGAGAATATATTTTGTGTAAAGTATGGGCTAGGTAAGGTGATCTGCAGACAAGAAGGCTGATAGAGTTAATAACAAGAGCCAGCATTAGCCAGCATTTAGTGAGTATCTGGCAATTAATACATACTTTAATTTAATTTGAAAAAGCTGAGCATTACTCACTTTTTACCAAAAGAGAACTAAGTCCAGAAGGGATAAGAAACTTGTCCAAAGCCATGTAGATAAGTGTTAGAGATAGGATCCAAAGCTGCTATTTTCCCCTAACTAATGAAAGGCACCACCTCCAGCATGGTGTGTGGGTGTGTGGTGTGTGTGTAGGGATATGTGGTGTGTGTATGGGGGGGGGGCGTGTGG
>NW_028035287.1:0-531 GCF_054177405.1 Leptonychotes weddellii | reverse complement strand
CTCTCTCTCTCAAAATAAATAAATTAGTTAATAAATAAATCTTTTAAAAAAATGGCTAAAGGGGAGTGGGAGGCACAGGCTTCCTGTTAGGGAAGAACTAAATCTCGGGGATGAAAGGTACAGCATCGGGAATAGAGTCAAGGATGCTGTAAGTGTGGTCACCGCTCACCGCTGCACTTGGCCCGAGCACAGCGTGAGAGGCGGGGCAGTCCACTCCCTGCCTCACACCCCTGACACCACTGGAACATCATGTGTCAAAACAACACAAGCAACAAGACCAGAAACCTACCCTCTCACAGGTCTAGAGGCCAGGAGCCCCCAAATCAAGGTGTTGGGAGAGCACGTGCCCTCCGAGGCTGGTGGAAGCCCCGCGTTGTCCCTCCGTGTGTCTGGCAGGGCTGCTGATGCTTTGCATTCCTTGCCCTGCAGATGTATTCCTCCAGTCTCTGTCCCCAAGGCCACCCGGGGTCTCTGCGTGCACCTGTCCCCACTGGGCATCCCTGCAGATGTATTCCTCCCATCTCTGTCCCC
>NW_028035286.1:0-531 GCF_054177405.1 Leptonychotes weddellii | reverse complement strand
GTGGGCCTCAGTGATTCATGAAGCTGCAGGGCTGGAAGTCAGCATGCTAAGCTGGATTGGACAGGCATCAGTAATGACTATCAGTAGAGCTCTAGGGGAGGAAGGCGGCTATTAAGTACTTGCTAGCTCTGGAGCAGTACTGACTGGGTTAAAATCCTAACAGAGCTCAGGCTAAAAACCGAGAATCATTCTTGACCTCTTTCTTTCTCTCGTACCTCACATCCAATCTACCAACAAATCCTTTTGGCTCTACTTTCAAATATATCCAGACTGTGATCACTCTTCACCATTGACACTACTCTTGTCCAAGCCACTGAAATAGTCTCCTAGCTCATTGAGCATCTTTTCATTGAATATTGGCCATTCGCATGCCTTGTTTTGGAAGAGTTTGTTCAAATCTTTTGCTGATATTTTCATTGAGCTGTCTTCTTACTATTGATTAGTGGGAGGTCTTTATATATTCTGATAAGTTCTTTGATCTATGCACGTGTTATATTTTCCCCACTTTTGCTTTGACTGTTCATTTTCTTT
>NW_028035285.1:0-531 GCF_054177405.1 Leptonychotes weddellii | reverse complement strand
ATCACCTTATGGCAGGAAAGGTAACAAATTCTGCTAGGACATAGGAGTGGCTGTATGGGAAAGGTAAGAGGTCTTCTCAGAAAGGTTAAAATCTGAGCTGAGCCTTGCAGAATAAGATGGGAGCATGTGAGTTGGGAGGAGATGTCAGATAAATGGAAAATTAGTGCAAAAGCAGACATGCATGGTTACTGCCAGGAAAATTGAAAAGTTTAGTTTTGTTCTCATGTAGGTGTATTTTGAAGATATGCTGGAAAAATACATTGGAAAATCAGGCACAGAAACCAATATGAAGGGCCTTATTTCTAAGGGGAAGGATTTTGAACTTGAAGATTGAGGAGTTTTAAGCCAAAAAATAACATGACTAAAATGTCATAGAGAGACAAGAAAAATATTTCAAAGATAATTATTTTATCTGTGCCATGTGGCATAAAACCACATTTTTTTATGTTTTTTTTTTAAATTTTATTATGTTATGTTAGTCACCATACAATACATCATTGGTTTTTTTTTTTTTTTTTTGGTATAATTGTT
>NW_028035284.1:0-531 GCF_054177405.1 Leptonychotes weddellii | reverse complement strand
AACTATAACTTAGACTAAGTAGTTAGTAGTAGAGGTGGTGAGAATTCAATGGCTCTAAATATATTTTCAACTAAAGGCAATGGACTGGATGAGAGAAAGAGAAGTGTTAGATGAATCAATATTTTTGGCTCAGTGGGATATAATGGGCATTAAGATTCAGAATAAAGATTTGGAGTTTAATGTTTGAGTTCATATGCAAATATTTTTCAAATTAATGAAAGAATAAATGTGACTTCTACCATACAGGAGTCCGTATGTCTCTTATTTCTAGTTAAATGTGAAGGCAAGTTTCTGTAATGACTTCCAATGATTTCTGCCTATTGGTATTCACTAGCTTGTTGAATTCCCCTCCCTTTGATGATGTGCTGGACCTAATAACTCTCTTCCAAAGAGTAGTGTATGGTAAAAATGATAGGATCTCATTTCTGAGATTAGGTTATAAAAGTTCCAGATCTCTTAAAAGCTCACACTATTGCCAAAAAAGTCTCAAATTTATCTATGCTTGGATGTTTTGCTTCTTTATATATATAT
>NW_028035283.1:0-531 GCF_054177405.1 Leptonychotes weddellii | reverse complement strand
TGCTGCCCACTCTGGGGCTTTTGGAGAGTGCTGGGAAGCTCCTAATACCTCCTGCCCATGCTCACTTCTCTGCGCCCCCGGAATCCTTCCTGCCATCCTTTAGGTCAGCACAGGATCCGCTGCTTTACTCCTGGTGAGGGGTCTAAGGAGGGGTCAATACCACTAGATTGTAAAGTGTGAGACTACATGGGGTGTGTCTCTCTTGTATGTTTCTCACCCAACATGTAGCATATGCACTGAATGGATGAATGAATGAATGGATGAATGAATGAATGCCAAGGTTATCTTCTTCATCACTTTTCCTCCCAACATGCTCAGCCTAAGGCTTTGCACAAGAAGTGATCTGGAATGGCTTGCTGCATTTATTTAGGTTGAGTGGAGAATGTTTGCACCAGAATTCAAAGTAGAATTCATAAAAACTTGTTTCATGAAGAGTAGGTAAGTCAGATGGGGGTGGGGAAGAAAATCGAGAGAAGTCTATGACATTGGGGAGCTTTCGGATGCACACTTTGGGATTGGGATTTGGGCCGG
>NW_028035282.1:0-531 GCF_054177405.1 Leptonychotes weddellii | reverse complement strand
TTAGTTCTACCTAGCCAATGGAACAATTTAAACAGTTTCGGTATATGTAGCCTCTTGGGGTAGAAATGTTCAATCTCTCGTACATCCATCTGCCTTTCTCCCGCTGCCCTCCTCCCAGATGGCATCTTGCTGATACCTTCACGTGAAGAGAGAGCTGGATGGGACCCGCAGACAGAACAGTGTATTCTCACTGCTCACCAGGCTGTCCTCAAACTGTGGCAACAGACCCACACTGGTCTCATCTCTGGGAATTCTGGTTTCATCTGCTTCTGAAGTCTGTCATTTAGAACTCGGGCCCCATCATCTGCCCTGCTGCTTTGTTCTTGCTGGTCCTGAAGACTCGCTAATACTTCCGGTTCCTCCTACTGGCTGCTGGCTTAAAGTAGCCGCCTGCAACCGCTCTTTGGGTCCCCATGCCCCTACTGCCTCTATACCAGCGGCAGGACCACTGGCTTTCTACTCAGGAGTTTTCTGTGGCCCCTCTGGGACATGCTGGTTCCAGTTCACAGCATATAGAAATCAAAAACAAGG
>NW_028035281.1:0-531 GCF_054177405.1 Leptonychotes weddellii | reverse complement strand
GTCTCTTCAATAAATGGTGCTGGGAAAATTGGACAGCTATATACAGAAGAATGAAACTCTACCATTCTCTAACACCATACACAAAGATAAACTCAAAATGGATGAAAGACCTCAATGTGAGACAGGAACCCATTTGTCTCTAAAATCAAGATTAGTGATAGATGTGCTCCCCAATTCAATGCCTCATCCCTGAGTTTGGTTGCTCTATCATCATACATTCCCATTAAAACTATTTTCCCATCTTGTATGGACTTCAGAAACTCCAAGGAAACACTGAGAAGAGAATGGGGTCATGGCATGGTAGCTAGAGGGAGCACAGAAGCAAAGGACCATTTTTTTTTTTTTAAGGAAGAAAGATTTTGGCACGTTGAAGGCAAAGATAGATTGCTTTTTTTCTCTTTTTCTTTCCTCGCATTAGTGCAGAAAGTCTATCTCATGGGTTTATAAATCTCTGTTTTTATTCCCCTATGTCCTTTTTTTGTATCTTTAAGTTTCCTTTAGATTCTCTCTCCCCTTCTTTCTTGCGTCCTA
>NW_028035280.1:0-531 GCF_054177405.1 Leptonychotes weddellii | reverse complement strand
ACTATGTTAACTAAATGGAAATGAAATAAAAACAATAAAAAACGTGTAGTACATTGTCATAGTCCTTTCAAAAAGGTTTATATCAATTTTAAGTGCTTTGAGCAGCATATAATAGTTTCACTGCATTCGCAACAACACTGGACCTTATAAATTTTAGGTTTTTTTCTATTCTGGTTTTCATTAAAAGATAGTTCATGTTGCCGTCCGCCATGTTTTCAGGCCGGGTCAGCCTTGGTCTCTGCTCGTGAGGAAATGGCCGGGGGGTTTCGGGGACCCCAGGCGCCGGTGCCTCGGCGGAGCCCGGGCTGACGAGGCAGGGCGGCGGGCTGACCCGCCGCAGTTGTGCGCGGGGTGGGGAGGCCATGGCGTCCGGCAGTAACTGGTTGTCCGGGGTGAATGTCGTGCTGGTGATGGCCTACGGGAGCCTGGTGTTTGTCCTGCTCTTTATTTTTGTGAAGAGGCAGATCATGCGCTTTGCAATGAAGTCCCGAAGGGGACCTCATGTCCCCGTGGGACACAATGCCCCCAAGG
>NW_028035279.1:0-10035 GCF_054177405.1 Leptonychotes weddellii | reverse complement strand
CAGATTAGGAGGTCAGGGATGGAGCAGGAGCAAGAAGCCAGGGAGGAGCTGAGGGGGCCAATTCTGGAAGGAGAGGCACTTCTTGGCAGGTTCTAGGTGTGGCAGCCCAGAGAAGGCTTCAGTGGGCTTCTCGCATTACCTGGCTTCTACCCCTCCCTCGAGGCCCGAGGCCCGAGCCTGCACCCCTTCGTCCCTGTTGGGCCATCGACTGCTAGCATAATTAGAGCCCCAAACACCTCCCTCCCCTCGGGACCACATGGTCCAGGGTTCTGTGTGAAAGCTTCAGAGTCTGCCATTCCTACCAGGCTCGATGTGAATCCCCTGCCCAGTCAAGGTGTCCTCTCCTCCCCTGCCTGTCTTCTCTCCCCTCCCTCTACAGCTCTATGCTGCCTCGCCTCCACACGCTGTCTCCTCCTGTGGCACACTCTGTCCTCTCAGCCCTATCTCCTCCCTGACAAACTCATCGGGTCTGCATTCATTCCACTGCATTCCCTGCCTTAAATAAAATCAGCCCCAATCAACCTTGCCCTGCTCACAAGGATAGGGACTGATATACCGACAAAGAATAGGGGACCCTGTTCTTTGGACAGAGCGTCATTTTTTATCACCCTCCAGTCTGAGGCTGTGAGATGGGCAGGAGCAGGTGTCCAGGAAGGTTCTTCTGTGCTCTCTTTTCCTATTAATGTCCTCAGCTCTAAAAGGGTATGTGGGCTTTCTGATTCCCATGTTTTTTCATATGCCCTGGCACCCAGATGGCTTTTCATCCTTCCTTGGGTATTCCCATTTGTTGGATCAGGACAAGGTTAGCCGCAACTCCTTGGGCTCCTTGGTGTCCTCTAGCCTGTAACCAGGGGGAGGCTTGGGAGGTGCTGAGCTTCCTGGTACTAAATTCTCATGAGTGGCTGCTTTCTCAGTACTAAGGGCAGAAGCAGAGGGTAGTGTCAGCCCAAAGGATAGTCTTACTGATGCCACCAGCTGTTCTCCAGAAGCAGCAGTAGCCACAGTCTAAGGAATCTACCCTGCTCCTTCCCAAAGTGAACAGGAATGGAACCCTCCTGAAATACCCATTTCCCACTTTTGCCCCCACCCCTGTCCATCATCACATTTCTCAGGATACGTTAGAAAAGAAAGCATTGGAATATCAACTAGTGGGTGCAGATTTGACCCTGACCCTAGGAGACAGGTCAGTTGTGATAAGGGCCTTTTTGGGAGAAATTCCGCCCATTTCAGCTTCCCTTTTCCTCATCTGTAAATGAGGTTGGTGAAAACTCCACTTCACAGTGTGACCCTCCCCCACTAAAGCTTCTATATTTGATTCTTATTTATTTTTCCTCTATATTCCTAAAAGTAACATCACACACAGAGACATTGAACTTGATGCTTATATATATTCATTGACACAGAACTCCACAACATATAGTTTGGTAAAAAATACACAGTATAGAACAGCACTTTTATTTGTTCACTTATCTATACATATATCTATCTGGGTACACAGTTACAGGGAAATACCTAGAAGGGCATTCATCAAAGGACTGACAATGTTTATATAAGGATGAAGAGTTTTGGGTAATTTGTATTTTCCTTCATTTTGTGAAGGTTTAACAGTTATACTCCTTTCATAAAAAGAATAGTCATCAAGGAAACGGACACACACACAGAATAGACCCTTAGGCAGACAGAGGAGGGAGCAGGGACAGAGTTCAGGCCATCCCCTCCACTTTGGTGATATCCAAGACCTCTTCTGCCCACAATAAATCCACTTTGTGGATTAATTAATGCAGATAGAAATCTACTCCCACCCCCGCTGTTTTTCCCTTCTGAATACAGTTAAGGGTTCACTTAGGGCTCATTCTAGCACTTTACTAGAGGCCCAGAGAGGTCATTGTGTTTGCCAGGAACCTCTTTTGACCTCTCCTTTGTATGTGTCAGCTCCTGCAGGGTGATGATCAGATTCTCAATCACCTGGGCCTTGTTGCTCTCACTGTTACAGGTTTCCTTTGAGTGGCCCTCCTCACCACAATATGAACAGAAGATTGTGTATTTTCGCTTCCTGGCTCTACGCATATCCCCAGGACCATTATTCTTATACCCAGAACCCCCACTGGTGGAAGGAGATTGAGCCCAGGAACTGTTGGAGGAATCAGTGACCAGTACTGGATCGAGAGGTCTGGCCCTGCCTCTGAGGGGCGGGGCATCGATGGATGTAAGTAGAGGGTCCTGAGACTCCATCAGGATCACATCCTCATCTGAGTCATCAAGGGTATCATCTACCTCTATCATGTTGCAGTCGGCGCTGCTGGTTGCTATTGGCTGGGGCCCCTGAAATGCTACAGGGCTTGCTGCCCTCTCCAAGATTAGCTCAGACCTTTTGGGCCCTTTCGATTTCATAAAAGTGTCATTCCAATCCTCTTCCTCCCTTATCATCTTGATTAACTCCAAGAAATTAGGAAGATGCTCCTGATCATTTGCATGCATCCTGAGATGTTTCAGCCTAAAGTGCAGGTCCCTATTTAGCTCAGCGCCTAAAAGGAGCTGGTGCAGGCGAGTCTGGTTTGCATCTTTCTGAGCTATGATCCCTGCCTGAATAGCATTCTGGAGCTGCACTTCTAAACGGATCACATAAAGGGAGGCTTTCTCCCCCTGTGCCTGCAAAGTGTTAAAAAATTTACCATGGGCGGTGACACTGCTTTCAGACTCCCCAAACACCAGTTTCATCGCCCGCAGGAAATCAGCCACACTTAGATTGGGGTTGGCGGCCTGGAGCAAACGCATGACCTCCCAGGCTGGGCCCCTAAGGGTTTTCATCAAGCGCTTGAGCTTTTCCTCCTCAGACATATTCCAATTGGGCAGGACCCCATTGACTTGGATCAGCCAGTTTTCAAAGGTTTCTTCCCCTTGGGCTGGCACCACTCTCCTGGAGAATAGCTTCACATTTCTTTCTGCCATGTGGACCCTTAAAGGGCCAAGACTCCTCCCCAGGGACTTCAAAATTGAATGGGCCCAACGTGCCAAGGGTGTGTTTTGCCGCCGGCTATTACCCACACGTGCAATGATGCTAGCCATGACGGACGACGGTTGTCTATCTGAATATAACAAGATGCTCAGGCTTTTTAGAAAAGCCTAATCTGTAGGAGGAATCCCCAAAGCAATGTTCCCAGGCTCTGCCTTCCTTGTATCTCAATAGGGACTGTAAAGAAAAAGGGGGGGAAAAGGTCAATAATGTAGTAGATTGCAGGGAAGTGGTCTGCAGTCGCTTTACTTTAATGAACACGCCACAGTACATTTTATATTTGCCCACTGACCTAAAAATACCTTGCAGAAGACTGGCAATTAAAACTTTCTCGAGCTACCGGGTGTCCTCCTGCTAACAGGGTACTTTTCCATCCCCTCTGACCAGTCCTCCAGGAGGGAGGGCAACTGTTGCTTTGAATTCTAGGTGAAATAGTGTGTGTGGAGCTGTTGTTGGGCTCTCAAAATAGAGTGCAATAGTCTAAATCTCACAGATTTATGATAATAAATATCTGTGTCATTGTGTGTCAACTATACTCAAAAAAAATTTTTTTTAAGATAACCGTTAAACTCACGTTTCAGATCTCAACCACACACCCTTCTGAAGTTTCCCCCCTTATTTCTCGGATTATAAAACATAAGCTCGGAAACAAGTGCACGCCTTTATTTCACTTCCAGCCTCTGCAACAGGTGCCCTCCATGAGAAAGCTCGTCTTCGGGGTAGGTCGACCTCTGTCCACTGGGGGTTGCAGATCGCAGCCCTGACCTCCGTCCAGTGGGGTTTGCAGATCCCAGTCCTCAGGGCGTCAAGACTGCGTCGTCGCGTAGGGCAGGACAGAGAAGGGAAGGGTCAGAAGCAGCCTCATCCCTCATCCCTCATCCCGCTCCCTTTCCCCGCCCTCACCTCCGGGAAAATTCCATCTCCCATCTTCAGACAGAAAATTCCCTCTCCCACCTTCTGAATACAAGTCAAAGTGACCCCTTCCATTACATGTCCCCTGGGAAATTGTTGGCCTACCAGCTCTGCAATCAGCTACTCAGACAGAATTCAAGTTCGGATTTGGCTGATGGTCTGCCACGGAGAAAGGGAATAAGAGTTGGACACGCACACCCACATATTCCTCCCCAGGAAGAGATGGGGAAATGCAAAGGGGATTCAAAGCAGACAGCTTGTGATTATCTCCTCCTTGTCCCTTACGACCCCTACCTAAAAACGCCTCCCCCGCCTTTCAATTCTGGCAAATCCTACGCTTTTGGCAGCATCCAGCAAAACCCGACCTCTTCCCTCAGCGCAGCGGGGCCATGGGAGTGCTCCTTCCCCGGCCTCTCAGTTCTCGATTCCCCAAGTGGGGACCCGCCCAGTACTGGTGGAGCTTCTCCTTCCTCTCTGCGCGCCGGGCAATCGCGCTCCCCCCCCCTTTTTTTTTTACCTGTGCCCGGCTGGTGGGCAGCGGATGCTCCGGCGTGGACAGCTGCGGCTGCCGCCTTCCAGTCCCCGCGGCCCTGCAGGGGAAAAGGATGACGCCTCCTCCGCCGCCGAGCGAACCGGAGCTGCCGGATGGAGCTGCACCGCACAGCCGCCCAGCCAGGGGTAGCGAAGTCGAGGCAGCACGGTTCCCACGGCAGCGGCGGCCTCCCCCGCCCACCGGCCGGGCCCTCCCTGCAGCCGCCGCTTCAGTTAGCTTCTGCCCATTGACACAAAAGAGCTTGATGAGCGGGACGGAGCGGCCAATCAGCGGGGCGCGGGGGCGGCCTCCCTTCTCAGCCTCCGGCCCGAGGCCATTGCTAGCAAAAGGGGGGAGCCGGCCGGCGGGGGCTGCGGCACACGGGCGCGGGAGCCAGCGCCGTGTCAAGTGCAGCTCGGACGCACCGACCGGGCCGATTTGCATTTTACCCGTGAGTTTGCTGCTTCCCCTTCGCTTTCTTTCTCCCTCACCCCTTCTTCCATCTCGACTCTTTTCCCTCCGCGCTTTGAGACCGGATGCGTTAAACACGAGGTGGGACAGAAATCAAGTGAACAATAAGAGCCCCTCACGTTTGTATAGGGGGAAGGGGAGAAAGCATTTACTGAGCACTTTCTGCGTGCGAATGCGCTTGCACGGACATCTCATTTATTCTTCTCAGCAGCCCTGTGACGGAGGCAGCGGTGTGCCGGTTTAATAGAGAGGGCACTTCACCACTCAGGCAGTGTGGTTTAGGAGGGGCAGAGCGAAGAGCTCACACCGGAGTCGACATATCCGATTTCAAAGGACGCCCCTTGTAAACACTCCGCTTTACTCTCAGATTGAGGGTTAGTAGAGAAAAGCCACAGTGGAGATGGGAGGGCCCATTTGGAACTATATAGAATTAGTGAGCAAGGACTATTAATCTCCATTGTACAGATGGGGAAACAGAGAGGTTAGGTGTCTTGCCCAGCATCACACAGCAAGTAAGTTTCAGCATCCGATTTTGCATCCAAGCCTGTTGTTCTAATGCTAGCTATTTGCCCAGCTGAGCTGCCTACAGAGTATTTCTACGTCGGTGGTCTCAAACCCACCAGCAGTCTTGGCCTGATGGTAGTGTTGAGTGAGAGGGGCTGGGGGAGGCAGTAGGGAGTAGGGAAAGCGGTAGGTAACTTTTGCAGGAACCACTGTACAGAAAAGGAAGCTAAGCCACTTTTCTTTCTCATTTTACACCGTTTTTTATACTACAGTAAGCTGCCTGTTTATTTAAAAAGAAGTTAAACATTTCTACAGCTTATGAGCTCAAAGGAAACAAGGCTCAGAGGTGAGATGACTTGCCTGAAATTACAAGGTGAAGCCAAAATCTGGACCAAATCTCTCTTACACCAGAGCCCATGCTATTAACCAAAGTATGGGTACAAGACTGGCTGCCTCAAAATCACGTTGGAGAGCTTGTTAGAAAGGCAGATTCCTGAGCTCCACCTCTGGGGGATTCAGATTTACTAGGACTAGGGGTGGGGAGTGTGATGTACACTTTTAACTAGTGCTGTAGTTAATTCTGAGGTGTAGAGAAGTTTATGAATCACTGCTGGAAACACCACATCATGCTGAGGGTCATAAGTAAATGGCCTGCTGCCAATGTATCTGCCCGCAGCACATCTGTCATGACACGTAACTCCAGTGAGCAGAGGTTCCTACCTAGGGTCCTTTCTCAAATCGTTTACCAAGAATTTGGACTCTGTATTTTTCTGAGTCCTTTGTTCTGGAGATTTTCAAGTAAGTCTGTGGCCCAGAAATGGTTTAAGAATCATTCCCCCAGCATCTTTCTTGGTAACATCTTCCTCTTTCAACTTGCACTTCAGGAAGAAGTGTGAGAAATGAAACAGTTTGACCTAACCCCTGATCCCCTGCTCTCAGCCGCTGATACAGCTCTTTCATTTCCTGGCTTGGGGACAGGTTGCTAGGTTGCCCTTCTGTGAGCTCTTGAGGGGACCTCTCCTTTGCTGGATTTGGCATCACTGGCCCCAGAGAAGGAGCAACTCCATGGAAACGGCATGCAGGGCTGTCCTGCAGGGCCGCCAGCTTGAATGGGCTGTGAAACCAGTAGCTGGGAAACCTTCTCTATATTCTATGACTTCTGGTTCTTGGAGAGCAGGTCTTACTTTCCTGATGTAAATTGTGGTTAAAAGGCCCCCTGCGGGGCTTGTTCTGGACTCCTGATGCTTGGAAGCAAATGAACAATCTAACGCCCTTCGACTGGTCTTGGGTTCTGTTCTTGGGTTCGTTTTCAACCTGCCAAGGTACTTCTCCTGATGCTCCTTTCTGCCTTCTTTTCTAAAACAAACCCAATACCTAGAGTTCCTTGAAGTAAACACTTCAGATTTGGGGATGAGGACTTTTTTTCTGAGGACAGTGGCCTTTCTCTTGTGGATGGAACAGTGTGGGAGGGGTGGTGGAGGCTGGGGTGTATGGGAGGTAGAGAGAAGGCTCCCCTCACACAGTCAGGGTGATGCTGGCAGTAGCTCTTGGGTTTCCTTCAGACTTCTGCTTCTGCTCCCCAATGCCATGACATCTGACCCTGGGTCTCAGCAGATTCTTGTTCTGTGATTAAATTAGCTTCACTGCCAACTTAGGTGATCTGCCGCTGGTGGAGGTGGGGTCAAATAGGACAAAGAGCTAGAACTCCGACCAAAAAAAAAAAAAAAAAGTGAAAGGAAATGGATTGTGTAAAGGTGGCTGGATTGGACCCTTCAAACAAAGCGAGGATCTCTTTGGGCAAGGTTGGGAGGAGGATTTGCTAAGCTAAGCTGGCTCCATTTGGATACAGAGCATCCCTTATCTTTGGCCTCATGTGTGGGAGCGTGTTCTCATTCACGGCTCTAATGACACCACATTTTCCAATTTCAACAAAGAAATCTTAAAAGCCTGAAGGTTAGGGAGATAAAGCTTTTCAGCTGAAACAATAATAGCTTCTCTTGGCTGCCTGCCTCCCCTGTGCCAGGAACTTTCCATCTGTTAGCTCATTTAAGCTTCTCAGCAGCCCTGTTAGGCATCTTTATCCCATTTTGCAGATAGGGAACCTGAGTTTCAGGGAAGTTAAGTAATGTATATAAGACACACAATTTAGAAGTGGAGACACTGGGACTCCAGCCCCCTCAGGGCTGTCAAACTCCAAAGCCCATGAACAACTTTGCTCTGCTGTCTCCCAAACAAGCAATTTAAAATGAATTTTGCGGAAGACCCAGAACATTAGACTGATTTCCGCCTTTAGAAAAAGTGTGGTTGTAATCTAATCTTTATTTCTGGGATCTCTTTTTTTTTTTTTTTTTTAAATGAAACTACTAATATAACTTACGGAGCAATTGATATACTGCGTACTGTGCTAAGAATTTTATATGCTTCATCCTGTGCAAGCTTCATGACGATCATTATACAGATAAGGATACCAAGGCTCAGAGAGGTGAAGAGACTTGGCTGAGGTCCTAAAGCTAGCAGGTGGCACAGTGAAGTTCACACCCAGGGCTGTGTGACTCCAGAGCCTGTCTCTTTATGCTATACCGCGTTGCAGTGGGGAAAACAAATATGGCCCTTATTCTAAATCCGCTCCCTCTGCCAGCCACAGCTGTGTTTCCTTCCCACGGCCTGCCCCCAGAGCTGTTGTACCACTTATGCTTTTAGGTCTCTGTGCCTTAGACCTCTTCCTCAGCCTAGAATGGCTGCCCTCACTCCTTTACCTATTGGTTAAGGATCAAATCAGATGCCCCTCCTCAGAGAAATTTCTTGGCTGCTCCCTGTCCCAGGTAGCATGAAGTGCTCCTGTCTTTCTGCTCTGACCTTGATTAGTGTGCCCTTTATTTTGCTTTCCAGTATAGTTTAGCTCATTGTTGACCTGTCTCTCCCACTAGACTCCCAAGCCCTTGAAGGCAGGTACCAAGTCCTATTCACCTCTAGCTTCATAGTAATTTACCCACAAGTGATTTAGTAGATGATCAATATGGGTTTGTGAGCTGACCAAAGACTGGCGGAGGGAGGCCCTGAATGAACAAATAAACATGGGGCTGGATCCTGGGGTGGTCGCACAGGCTGTCCATCTGGACTAGATGGGCCAGGGCAGTCTGGAATCTCCTGGGCTCACTTTACTAGGCTATGAACATGGGAGGCACAACATGGAGTCTAGGTAATAACTACTCAACGCTGACCCCCGGTGCATTCTGTGGTCTGTACTTTGGAATTCATGTCGAGGGGCCAGACCGTCCAGAATTGTTTATAGAACATCTTTGTATTCGCAGAAGAAAGGTTTTCGCTGCCTCCCATGTGAACACAGGATTTATTCCGCCGTACCTCTTCATCTAGTTCTGG
Organism: Leptonychotes weddellii; assembly: GCF_054177405.1. Lineage (NCBI taxonomy): Eukaryota > Metazoa > Chordata > Mammalia > Carnivora > Phocidae > Leptonychotes > Leptonychotes weddellii. Next base: position 1,222 of record NW_028035279.1, on the reverse strand, counting down.
CTGATCTGAGAGTGTCCTGCAGGAGCGCATGTGCTCTGTGGAGACAGATGGAGAAGTCAGGAAGCATCTCTTTTTTTTTAAATACTTTTTATCGAGACCACTGTGGCATGGATGCTTAACCACTTTATCTCATTTTATTTTATTAATCTTTGCAACAACCTTTGGAGGTAGGTCTGTTGTTGCCACTTCATGACTAAAGAAACAGAGACTGAGGGAAATGTCTTGCCTAAGGCCACACAACTAAGGGATAGAGACAGAATTCAATGTTGGATCTCTACCCCCACCCCCAAGTCTGGCATCATAACAGGAGAATACAAGGGGAAAAAAGTGGATTCTCCTCCTCCCCTACAAAATAGGAAGAATTACATTTATAAAATGATGAATAGATATTAAAGCTAAGGTGTTTCTAAATTACTGTTCACCTTTAATTCCTGAAAATGATTGGCAAAAATGGCAGATGGAATTGGGGATCGGAAAGCACGATTCTGCTATCAAATATCGGCCCAAATTCCCCCATGTCAGCCCCCAGTGACATGCACAATATGAGGATGCCTAGAGAGCATTTCACTCCCTCGGCTCATTTTATAATTGAGATGGACGAGGCTCCAAGATGTCAATGAATTTCTAAAGGTCATAAGGAAGTTGATAACGGAACTGGCACTCAGAAGGCTAGTCTGCCAAATCCTAGCCCGGTGTTTCTGCTAGGTCCGTGTGCCGTATGCAGTCAGTCAATACATGTTTATAGGTTACTCAGGAAAATGTGGAGATGTGGAACATTACTGCACTTTGAGATAGAAGAGGGGACAAACCTTTCCTTCACTACCCATCCTTATTTAGGTGCAAGTAAGATTTGGGGGAAGAAATTCCTTGGTAGTAGATCTGGGGAATGTTGGGGTTGCCTGTGGTTTTGGGGGCCTGAGTAGAGCTATCTGGGGGTGGGGGAGGGGTCTCTTTTGGCTCTGGAGAGACGGAGGTGGCCACCAGGGGCCCAGAAGTGTCCCCAGAGGGATGTAAGAGTGGGCTTCATGAGCCTTTGCTCTGGCCAGTTCTCAGCTAAAGGGTCTGAGGCAGAAGGGCCCTCCCAGTCTCCTTCTGCCCATGAGGTTAAGGAGGTGAAGCTTAAGGCAAACATGGGGAGCTAGGGTTAGGGGAGGGGTGCTGACAGAGCACAGGAGGCTGAGCCTCCACCTCCCTCCACTGCGAGAGAGTGTGTGGCTTGTGG
>NW_028035278.1:0-531 GCF_054177405.1 Leptonychotes weddellii | reverse complement strand
TAAAACAAGGTAAGTACGATAAAGGATTTAGCACAGTGCTTAGAACTTAGTGGGGTGCTTAGTAAGTGGTAGCATTTTCTGAACATTTTTATTATTAGTCTTTATTTGATTTAATAATGGAGGCTATGATTTGCTCATGAAATATGGGTCCAAGAGAAAAATGATCAAAACATACTTCGTTATTTATTATGAGTTGATGTCAAACACTACCTTCTGCTTGGACCCCCAAACTGTAGTTTCATAAAAATTACAGCCTAACTAGTAGGGATGACAAATTAGTTTTTTCTCACAAAATGTTGAAAAGCAATCTGAGGCAACACCTAGACACATTGAAATCAAGTGCCATAATTAATAGTGATATCTACCAGAGGGGAAAGAATGGAACCTGAAGCTACATATGCCACCGACTTTCTATAGCTGACCTAGACCAGCACAGCCTCCCCTTTTTTTTTATAGAATTTTTTTTATTATGTTATGTTAATCACCATACATTACATCATTAGTTTTTGATGTAGTGTTCCATGATTCATT
>NW_028035277.1:0-531 GCF_054177405.1 Leptonychotes weddellii | reverse complement strand
TTGTCTACAGATTTTCAAAAAATGAATTGAACAATATGTGGTCCTTTGTGACTTTCACATAGCATAATGTTTTTTAGTTCATCCATGTTGTAGCATATTACAATATGTCATTCCTCTTTACTGCCAAACTGTGTTCCACTGTATTCATAGTACTTTTGAAAAACAACTATTGCATGTAATTCAAAATCAAGAGAAATATAGTTACATGTCACATTACAGTATTGTGTTGCAATTAGCAATTTTTCATTTTTTAAATCATTCATGCCAATAAACACATACAGATATCACAATATTTGAGTATTTACAAAATGTTTCTACAATTATAGTAATATACAAATTAGAAAATAACCACAATATAATTCTAAATAGAATTCTTATTTCTGAGATCTGAGGGTAAAGTAGGTTATGGATACATGGTGAGCAAATAAAACTGGATTAATATTCATTAGGATTTAAGAAAAAGGTATGTAGCAGACTCAGAATTGGGATCCAACCAAGAGTGTACCTAAGGGAATACTTCTATGTTAGGAG
>NW_028035276.1:0-531 GCF_054177405.1 Leptonychotes weddellii | reverse complement strand
GGAGTTTTTACTGAATTGTATCCAATAATAGATGAGTTTGGGAAAAACTGACATCCTGTGATACCGTCTCTTCTATCCATAAACCTGACACGTAGTTTACTTTTAGACTTTCTTTAAGGACCTTCAGTCAAGTTTTTATAATTTTTCATCATTGAGGTGTTAAACATCTTTTTTTAAACTTATTCTTAGGTACCTTAGATTTTTCTGTTGCTATTTTAAACGGTTAATTATTTCTAATGATATGTTTGAACTAATTGCTGCTGATATATAGAAATGCAATCCGTTTTCGCATTTTGGTCTTTCTCCAGCAACTTTATAGTACTAATCCTAATGATGTACCTGCAGAATCTTTTGGGGTTTCTATGTGGACCATCATAAAATCATAAAATGTGTAAATCAGAATAATTTTCCTTCCTTCTTAATCCTTACAATTCTCATTTCTTTGGCTTGTCATATTGCACTGGCTAAGATCTTTAATAGAATGAATAGAAATGGTGGTAACAGACATCTTTGCTTTACTCTTTATTTTAA
>NW_028035275.1:0-531 GCF_054177405.1 Leptonychotes weddellii | reverse complement strand
GAAAGGAGTGAAATAGCAGAGGCTGATTCCTTTACCCCATCTCTTCTTAGTTGTCCTCCAGCACAGCCAGCTCTGTTATCCCCCAATTCCTGTCTCTCCTTTTTCACTTATTATTCTCTTTTTTGATCTTGTCAGTGATGGAACAGGCAGCAGTAATACCCTCAGGCAGTTTGGAGAAGAGGGAGAAAAAAAAAAAAAAGGAACAACAATAATCTTCTTCTCTCAGTCCAGCAATGGTGCCTCTGGCTTTCTAAGCCAGGACCAGAAAAGTAGCATCTTTGCCTCTCTGGGAATTCTTCAAGGTTTTACTGTTCTGAGTTTAGTCCACTTCCCTTTTGCTTTCATGGCATCTCCAAGGTTAAACTCTGGGAAAGGAGCCAGATCCCTGCACTCGTTTGCCATCTTGTCAGGAGCCAGAAGTCAAAGATACTTTTTCCCTGAGTTCTTTCTTTCTTTTTTTTTTTTTATTCTTATGTTAATCCCCATACATTACATCATTAGTTCTAGATGAAGTGTTCCATGATTCATTGT
>NW_028035274.1:0-531 GCF_054177405.1 Leptonychotes weddellii | reverse complement strand
CAATGCCTGCAATTTCAGGCACAGGCAGGCACAAGGAAATGGCACCTAAAGGAAGGGTTCAAAACCCGGGCCACAGAAATGGCACGGATCTGAACACACGGACCCAGCCAGGGAGAGGGCAAGCAAGGTGCAATCCATTAGCCTCACTGCCTGACCACTGACCTCCAATCTTACCCGATCAGGGCTCAGCACAGAGGGTACTGGGAGCTGCAGGGCAGAGAAAAGGGCACACCAACAACTGAGAGCTAGCAACAAAAGCAACTACCCAGAAAGCTGGGGAAGCAAGCAGTGCCCACAGTCCACACAAGAGAAGGACTAACCTACCCTGGAAAATGCAGAAGGGGGACGTGGGAGTACAGAGTCTAGTCCAGGTCAAAGGGGAGGCTGAGGGCCTTACCCAGTGAGGATATAAGTGTAAAGTTCTCCAGCATCACATGGTGGTAGAGCCGTCTCTGAGCCTCATCAAGAAGCCTCCACTCCTTCCAGGAGAAGTACACGGCAATGTCCTCAAAGGTCACACCACCCTTTCAT
>NW_028035273.1:0-531 GCF_054177405.1 Leptonychotes weddellii | reverse complement strand
CGGGTTCACCGGAGCTAGCCAGGAGCCGTGACACTGGCTGCGTCTGAAGTTGCTGGCGCTTCCAAGTACGGGTAAGTCTGCGGCCCGTTCTGGGAACCTGCTGAGCCCTCCCGTGGAAGCCTCCTGGTGCCTTGGGAGCCTCTGCGGTAGACAGGCGCTCAAGTGACCTGTGGTCTGGGTTCATGGGAGCCTGCAGGGAGCTGCAAAGGCGCCACTTGGGGGTGGCTGGTGCGGCAGGTGCTGGACTCCGGAGCCAGGGGCCTGAGTGCACGGAAGCCTCGAGGGCCCACTGAGGCAGACGGGATCCGTGTTGCAGTCAGGTGTTCACACTAGTCTTTTCCCACGGGGGAAGTGTCTCTGTCTCAGCGCTGGGCTGCCTGGGCTTGGGGGAGGGGTGAAGGGGGCAGTGTGAATCGGTCTTTCCTATCCTCTCCACAGCCTCTTTTCTTAGTTCTGTGCTTCACCAGGTGCTGTAATCCCTACCTGTAAGCCTTGGCCCTTGTGAAACTGTTTTCCTGCATTCTTGCACAG
>NW_028035272.1:0-531 GCF_054177405.1 Leptonychotes weddellii | reverse complement strand
GGAGAGTTGAGCCCACTCTGAGGGGCTAATGGGAAAAGAAAAACAGATTTTGTTGTTTTTATTGTGTTACATAGAAAATCCTGAATATGACACTATGGGTTTGTTTCGAGTGACAAAACCAGTTTAAACTACTTAATGCCAATATAGTGGTAAATGCAACTAAGAATTCTGAAATGTCTAGATACAGGTTTCAACCTGTACAGTCATGATTCTCTTTTCTAATTCCTACTTTCCAGAGTGTTTGTTGGTTCATTCTTAAAACTCCTCACATAGTGCCAAAAAAAAAAAAAAAAAAAGAAAAAATCAACATCAAGAGCTCTAGCTTAGTATATAAAGAAAACATTTTTTCTCCTCTTGGTCCCATGCATTCATAAAACACACACACACACACCCTCAGAATAGCTGTTTATCTGTCCCATCTCTAGAGCTCGACCAATTAATTACTTGATCAGGAGAAGGTGGGAGAATAATCTGATTTGGCAAATTTGGGTTACATCCCTATAGGTGATACTAGGGCTTGAGGCTGGCCTC
>NW_028035271.1:0-531 GCF_054177405.1 Leptonychotes weddellii | reverse complement strand
TGGGTGGCTCAGTTGGTTAAGCGACTGCCTTCGGCTCAGGTCATGATCCTGGAGTCCCTGGATCGAGTCCCGCATCGGGCTCTCTGCTCTGCAGGGAGCCTGCTTCTCCCTCTGACCCTCCCCCCTCTCATGTGCTCTCTCTCTCTCATTCTCTCTGTCTCAAATAAATAAATAAAATCTTTAAAAAAAAAAAAAAAAAAGAAATATTCAATCTCTCTACATCCTCTGCCACTAACCCATTCTAATTGTTTTTATGAAAAACTGCAATAACTTCTTAAATGATACTTCCTGTTTCCTTGCTTAGGTCCAGTCTGAGCATGCAAATTTGATCATGTCTCACCTCTGTTTAAAACCTTTTAATGACTTCCCATTACTTTTAAGAACTAAACTAAGGCCCTACACATCTGACCTCTGACTGGTTATCACCTTATGCTTTTTATTCTTTTGGTAGCTGTAACCAGTCTTTTTTTTTTTTTTTTTCCTATACTCTCCCAGCTGGACTTAGTTACCATTTCCTACACCATTTTGGGT
>NW_028035270.1:0-531 GCF_054177405.1 Leptonychotes weddellii | reverse complement strand
TGACATAACATTATATTAGTTTCAGGGATACCACATGATTCTATACTTGTATATATTGCAAAAATGATCACCACAGTAAGTCGAGTTAACACCCATCATCATATGATTCAGCATTTGTTTTGTGAAATGATCACCACAGTAAGTCTAGCTCACATCCATCACCATACATCTGTAATTTTTGACAGTGTGGTAAAGCACTCTTCTTTTCTATTTTGTCTTCTACAAAGAAAAGCTACTGATGTCTCTGTAATTGTTTTTCTCAGCTGGTTAGAAGGTGTCTGTTTGAAAATGTTCACACAGAACTACCTAGTTCATGGAGTAGATAAGGATCAAGAGTAAGCAAAAGCTCTTTCAAGCTGTAAAATAGTATGTGACTATTACTTATTCCTGTTATTGTTTCAATTGGTCTAAAAGTCTATGGCCAGTTGTAGTGATCCGAGAAGGCTATGCCATGCTGTGACAATAAATTAACCCTGTAACAAACACAAGTTTATTTCTTGCTCATATGAGGTCCACTGAGAGCTGGTGGTA
>NW_028035269.1:0-531 GCF_054177405.1 Leptonychotes weddellii | reverse complement strand
TGACATAACATTATATTAGTTTCAGGGATACCACATGATTCTATACTTGTATATATTGCAAAAATGATCACCACAGTAAGTCGAGTTAACACCCATCATCATATGATTCAGCATTTGTTTTGTGAAATGATCACCACAGTAAGTCTAGCTCACATCCATCACCATACATCCGTAATTTTTGACAGTGTGGTAAAGCACTCTTCTTTTCTATTTTGTCTTCTACAAAGAAAAGCTACTGATGTCTCTGTAATTGTTTTTCTCAGCTGGTTAGAAGGTGTCTGTTTGAAAATGTTCACACAGAACTACCTAGTTCCTGGAGTAGATAAGGATCGAGAGTAAGCAAAAGCTCTTTCAAGCTGTAAAATAGTATGTGACTATTACTTATTCCTGTTATTGTTTCAATTGGTCTAAAAGTCTATGGCCAGTTGTAGTGATCCGAGAAGGCTATGCCATGCTGTGACAATAAATTAACCCTGTAACAAACACAAGTTTATTTCTTGCTCATATGAGGTCCACTGAGAGCTGGTGGTA
>NW_028035268.1:0-10036 GCF_054177405.1 Leptonychotes weddellii | reverse complement strand
GCGCCTGGGTGGCTCAGTTGGTTAAGCGACTGCCTTCGGCTCAGGTCATGATCCTGGAGTCCCTGGATCGAGTCCCGCATCGGGCTCCCTGCTCGGCGGGGAGTCTGCTTCTCCCTCTCCCACTCCCCGTTTGTGTTCCCTCTCTCGCTGTGTCTTTCTCTGTCAAATAAATAAAATCTTTAAAAAAAAAAAAAAAAAAGTATCAAGACCTGATTCTCTGTGTCACATTGGGGTTAATTTCTTCTTATTCCTTGTAGGATAAAATGCCAGAAGTTCGACAGAGTTCCTTCGCCCTGTTAGGTGACCTGACGAAAGCTTGCTTTCAGCATGTTAAGCCTTGTATAGGTATGAATATTTCCTACTGCTATGATGTGCTTAACATTAGTTTTACATCAGTTATATTTCTGTATTATTAAACTGCAATGTCATGGAATCCCAACATTTATAAATGTACTAGTTAAAGCTGCTCTGAGTGAAGCAGGTAGGATGGGAACACCCTTGCTTCCTTGAATTCATAATCACTTGAACAGCTCATTAGGCTCCAGTCGTATGACTGGAGAAAAGCTGGAAAAGTATTACTTTAGTGTGAAGGACGTGCCACCTGCGAAACCTTGGTACAATATGCTAGTTTACTGGTAATTTTGAGTAGCCGCCTTTTTGGGGGGGTTAGAGGTACCCACAAGTAATAATAGTCTTTCTCATAAACCAGTGTACTTTTTCAGATATCATAGGAAACTTTTCAAACAATTTACTTTGAAAGTAAATAATTTGTTTTTGTTTTAATATTATAGTATTTGTCTTTAGCCTTTTGTGACGATAATAAGGGATTCCTTGAATAACGTAAACTGAATTGCTTTCAAAATCATGGATTAAATGGGTTTTTGGTTTTCTTTGATTTCTATATCCCAGTGTTTTGGATGCTAGTTTCTTATGATACATGATTTAGTGGACCATGGTTTAAAGCATGGACCTGAAATGGTTTTTTCATTTGATACAGCTGTACTTTGCGGGTTTTTTTGGCTTTTTGCCCCCCAGTTTTATTGAGATATGATTGACATAGCATTGTTTAAGTTTTGAGTATATGACATAATTTGATATAGGTTTATATTGCAAAATCACAGTAAGTTTAGTTAACATCCATCACCTCATATACTTAAAAGATTTTTTTTCTTACTAAGAGAACTTTTAAGACCTCTCTTAGCACTTCCAAATATACAGGACAGTATTGTTAACTATAGTCATCATGTCATACGGTGCATCCCCAAGACTGACTTATAATTGGAAGTTGGTACCCTTTGGCCAACCCCACCCAATTCCCAGTTGTGCTTTTGAGTAACAACTGTATTTCTTTTGAATAATAACATTAATTATGCTATATTAAACCCTCAAGTTTAAGCCTAACTACTGTAAGTGAAAGTGTAATGAATTCTTACTTTATGGAAAGCTTTTTCTACCAATACTTAACCACCTGATGTAGTTTTTATGAATTTAAACTTGTATGAAGGATTTTCTTTATTTTTTTTTTAAGACTTTATAAACCATGTATATCTTCTTCAGGAGGTACACTGTGTCTAGTTATCATTTTGTTTGTTTGTTTTTTTATGTTATCGACCGTGATGATTATTTTCTAGATCAGGGTTTTTCAACCAGGGGCAATTTTAACACCTTCAACCCCAAACATTTGGTAGTGTCTGGAGACATTTTATTTAACCCTGGGGGTGTGTTACTCGTACCTAGTAGGTAGAGGCAAAGAACGTTGCTAAACATTAAACGAATGATACAGTACCCTTCATGCGCCCCCACCTCTCCGCAGTGGCAGAATGATCTGGACCAAATTATTAGTATTGCTGAGATTTAGAAACCCTGGCTTAAATCTCCTCTAACGTGGAGCGCCTGGGTGGCTCATTCGGTAAAGCATCTGCCTTCAGCTCAGGTCGTTATCTCAGGGTCCTATGATCCAGCCCCACATCGGGCTCTCTGTTCAGCGGCCAGTCTGCTTCTCCCTCTCCCTCTGTGATCTCTCTCGTTTTCACACTCTCTTAGTCTTTTAAAAAAATAAAGAAATCTAACTTATTGGGGATTTAAAAAGATGCTACTCTAATTCTTGATTTAACAGTGAGAATATATACAGAGAGACGTTTCTTATACCAGTGTATTATTACCGTGAGGTACAAACCGTATAGGGGAGGCAGGATAATTACTTGATTCTTTCTCTTTGTTTACCAGTTTTCAAAATAATGAATTGATTCCCAGCATCTTCCACAGGTATCTATATTGTGTTTCGGAGTTCAGTTTTTGTTTGTGTTTGGTTCTTTTTTGAGTGTCAGTATGAATTTATGATGCTCAAATTGTCCTACCACTGGCAGTGGGAGCTTAATCAAACTGGCTCCTTAGTCCTTCCTGGTATGACAAAATAGTCCAGGCTTGTTTTGTACATTTCCTGCCTTTAGCCTGCAATGAGACATTTCTCTGAGAGCCCTCATTCCTTTTAAGTGGAAAATGATATTTAGAGACCATAATCTGAGCACTAAGGTCAAAGTTACTTTAAAAGCCAAAATCATTGATTTTTTAAAAAAATTTGTGTGTGTGAAAAACTAGCTTTGAAGAAAGTTGTATCATGTTTTCCTCATTTTTAATTTGAATTTTTTCCATCTGATGATGAGCGATTACTCTGACCAACTCATTTTAAAATAGATATCTAAAATAGACCAAAACTTACGTTTCCTGGTCTACTTCATAGAAAGTTCAGTGGCCAAATAATGCCTTTTTCACTTTATATATTATCAAACCTTTTAAAAATTGCTATTTCTTGCCTAGATTTCAGTTTCCACCTAGTAGATTTCCTTTAAAGCACAATACACTGCTGTTGAAAAGTTTACTACATAGTTGTTAAAAAATTTTTTTTCTAGCTGATTTCATGCCTATACTGGGAACCAACCTAAATCCAGAGTTCATTTCAGTCTGCAATAATGCCACATGGGCAATTGGAGAAATCTCCATTCAAATGGGTAAGACCTTTCTCCCCTTTAAAAGCACTGTAAATTTTTAGATGTCTTAGTATTTTTGTAATTGCTTTTTCTCTTTAACTTAAGTGGGTTTTATACATATATATTTATTATTAATTTATTATTAACCTATGTCACAGTTAATAAAGGGAGCAAGGTATTTTATGTTGATATTGTAACATTAAAATTTTTCTCTTTTGTTTTCTCTTTTGGGGGTGATTTAGGTATAGAGATGCAGCCTTATATTCCTATGGTGTTGCACCAGCTTGTAGAAATCATTAACAGACCCAACACACCAAAGACGTTGTTAGAGAATACAGGTACCATATGACTGAACTGTTAATGGTGAAGAGAAAACTATTTGCCTTTTAAAGTTAAGATGCGTAGAGAAACCAAAGCAAAGCTAGCTTTAGAAACCCAGCTTATCATTAACAGCTGTTTGAGATTTCAGTAATGATATGTACTGTTTTAACTGTATTGCATAACCAATTTTCAGAGACTTTAAAAAACACTTCTCCCCTATTCTGTGTTTTAATACTCCCTCAAATGGACCCTAGCTAAAATAACTATTGAACAATATGAATTTTAATTTTATATTAATTCAGAGAGTAACTGGCAGCTGGGAAGTAATTTTTTTTTTAATCTATAAAACTGTGGCCAAAAATAGACGGGGCTAATTGGTTAACAATGGCATGTGTATTTTGTATTTCATTGTATATTTTCCTTCAAATTGAGAACTTAGGCAGTACCTTGTAGGATTTTTATTCAGGAGGCTTGTTTCTCTTTTGCATTTATAGAGAGCATGTTGATATTAAAGAGTACCTTCCATACTATAGAACACATTTCAGGGTGATTTCTTTCCACCCTCCCTGATTTTTGTTAATAATGATAAAAGATGTGAATTTTGTTTTCAATCAGGCACATCCTTTTCTTTATATAACTAAGATAATTCCAGTAAATATATTCATAGTCAGTAAGGGTTTTACCAAAATACTGGACAAAGATTAAAATAAGGTCTTCTAAATAAGAAAACTTTGTTTTCAAAGACATTTTAATTTTATATTTTTTAATTATAGAAAGTGTATTTTTAATGTGATTGAAGTTGATATGTTTATTGGTATGGAAGGAAATCTTTGAATTAAGAAATAGTTATATAGCTGTTTGGCTGTATGGGTACTGTTTATATCATAAAGTGAATTAGATTTTCTTGCTGAAAAGTACAAAAAAATCTATGTATGGTTATGAAGTCTTGTCAGGTTTTTATCTCTTTAGAATGCAGTACCTATACATGACATTCAGATTTGGAACACTTGCCATTATAAAATTACTGTTGAACCTAAAGAAATTTCCTATTTATTTTTAAATGTGAATGCATAACAGCAGATAAATGTTGAATGTAATGTATATTAAAGTTTCTTGTGGGATATCAGCTTGTGAATTTGTTAGACAGTTCCTTTAACAAATTGGCTTTATAAGTTTATATGCTAAGTATGATTCTAATCTAAACCAAAAAGTAGTTGATAATGCCCATCAAGTTGACAGATTCAATTGATATGATTGAAAAACACTTGTGATTCACTGGATTAATCTTATCACAAGTGGCTGCAAAAAATGTTTCCATTATTCCTTATCCAAAAGGGGCGGGTGGATGTTAATTACAAAAATAAAACCGTTGTCAATGGCTAATGTCTGTAGATTTTAGCAACTTAATTACCGTTTTCTTAATATTTCATAAAGCCAGTTCCTTAGTGTATGCAGTTATTTGCTCTTTTTCCAATTAGTATATCCTACACTGAACTTTTTCAATGGACCATCATCTGCTTTATCGCATGTTTCATTGGATTGTTCATACTTGCCTGTTTAATGAGAATGTTGCATAGTTTGTGTCTTTTGAACATAGGTTTTCTTTCTCTTGCTTCATATGAATCTGCTGGATTTTAGTATTATCTGTGTAGTTTGCTTCAAGTAATCCTTAAACATTTTTCTTTACCCCCCCCACCCTTTTTTTATGAAAGGTTAACCTGTAAGTTTTTGAGAGAACACCATTAAAGCACCTTATGGTTTGTTTTCTGTTTGTATTTTTTTTCCCGTTGTGTATAAATGTATTTATATGTATGTACCTTTGAATTGCAGAATGCAGTTCTGAGTTGCAACTTTTTTTAGCTCTTCGTTAAGTTTAAGGACTTCCTGAATGAATTTTGATGGTGAATATGTTTGAGTAATTCCCACTTGGAAATTTTTAAGTAAAATATTAGCATGTGATCAGTATAATGTTTTATCTAGTTTGTGCTATGCCTTTTATATAGCAAAGATAGATCATTTGTTCCTTTCGTCCACATTTCACATCATTACAGTGGACTGTAAATTTCCTTCATGTCAAATATGGTTTGTGAAATTAGTGGGCTGTTATCCAAGTTGTTAGCAGTATCATCACCATCAGAGGTTAATTGGAATGGAATTTGACACAGCACAGCAATTTTCTAATTCATTCATTGGTTGCATACTGCAACACCTAAAATTTGATGGTTGATTTTGATATCAGGCAACAAATGGTCCACTAGAAATGTTAACAAACAAAACTACCTAAATTGCGATTAAATTCCTAGTTGATTTTGAAAGATTGGAAATCACTTATTTAAAAAGACATAGAGAAGTAATTTTAACTGTTTTAACTTCTGAGAACTGTGTTTGAGTAAACAATTCAGAAATGTAATCATTCACATTTACTAATATTTCTTGGGGGAAAAACATAGATTTCATTATTAAATTCTGAAATTTCAACTGGCTTTGAATGGAGAATCTCTAAATCCATGCATTTAATCGCTCATCTTTTTATTAACAGAACATCTTACTTGATTGAGCGAGAAAAGCAATTCATCATGGTTTTTGGTGTTCTCTCAACCTTTAAAGTTTTTTTAATTCCTTTTGTTTTCCTTTTTCCAAGAGTATGCCATATATGTTGCTGCCCCTTATTTTAGGGGGTGGTAATAAACAGCACTGGTGAAATCTTATGTTTATTATCATACACAAATTCTGTTGGTTTCTGTTTCTGAGTTATTTGTTGTTTTTTCTTTATTTTTTCTCCTTCCCCCTCATTTGCTCATGTCTTGGTTGGCGTTTGGTGGTGTATAACCGTGATTGCGTTACCTTAGCAATAACAATTGGTCGTCTTGGTTACGTTTGTCCTCAAGAGGTGGCCCCCATGCTACAGCAGTTTATAAGACCCTGGTGTGTATTATTCAATCTTTTTTTTTTAATTCATTTTTCTTCACTCTTTCTTTCTCTTTCTATCTCACTTTTAGATATATTTTCAGTTGGTTACAAAAATCACAATCCTTAATCATTGCCAACCATGTGACTAATCTTGTCCTAGCAGGTTTGTGAGGTTTTTCAGTAGCATCGTCATGTATATTTATTTTATGTTGTGGCTAACGACTAATTGATGCATGGGATAAGATTGTCACATGCTTGCTGTGTTAAAAAGCTTGACTATACATGAAAAGCATTTAAATATCCACCAGTAAAATAAAGATGCATGCAAATTCTATAAATTTAGGTTTTTGCATTGTTTCTTTTTTAGAATTAATTTGAAAACTTGGATTGCATTAAGAAATACATGTTTAAATTACGTTATGTATAAAAACCTTATTTGCTTGTTAATGTTAAAGTTAAACATCTACACCATAAGTTGTGTAATAATAGTTTATACTGTGGCAGTAAATCCTATGTTCTGCTTCTTTCAATTGATAATCTTTCAATTCAAGTCATTTTTAGTAGTGTTTAATGGAATACAAGTCATAATGCAGTTATAAAAATTCATAATTTACTTTTGGCTCAACCTCATTAATAGTTTAAATGGGAGATTAAAATCAACTGTCCATTTTATAGATGCAATCTATTAATAAGAAAATGTGAATTTCAGGGCTTCCACTATATTGAGATTAGATGGGCCAAACATGCAGGAAGAATGAGAAAGCTTATTATGAAAATTCTTTGAATCTAAACATTATCTATACTGTGGTGCTTATTCCATTAAATACTGTCCATTAGTATTGTGATTAAACCTGCTTTTTACTTAAATGCTAATCTCAGTTCTATAATTTAATAGGTGCACCTCTCTGAGAAACATAAGGGACAATGAGGAAAAGGATTCAGCATTTCGTGGGATTTGTACCATGATCAGTGTGAATCCCAGTGGAGTAATCCAAGTAAGATGTCACAAAGATTTTTTAACTTTTAATGTTCTGAATAATGAAACTTTAAAGGGTGAATTATTTTAACACTTTAATTATGAAAGTATCACATATATTGCATATTTTTTGAAAGATAATAAAATTTATTTTTAAAAAGTTGTATACTTCTTAATATTTTGAAATGATAATACTTGTTTATGACTCCCTAAATCTTTTTTTTGTCATGAAGTAAATAGTACATTAGGATATTGAAGTTATATTCTTGCCTTATATTAAGCCAGATCATCTTTCATCCACATTCACTTTGTACATGCCTCCTTTCATTGAGTATCAGTTTGTTGAATTTCCAGACAGCTACACTTAAGAGAGTGACCCAAGTAGTAGGTTACTTTCTCTTACTCAGAATTAAACTTAGAAATTCAGTAGTGGGGGCACGTGGGTGGCTCAGTCGTTAAGTGTCTGCCTTCTGCTCAGGTCATAATCTCAGGGTCCTGGGATCGAGCCCCACATCGGGCTCCCTGCTCAGCGGGAAGCCTGCTTCTCCCTCTCCTACTCCCCCTGCTTATGTTCCCTCTCTGGCTGTGTCTCTGTCAAATAAATAAAATCTTTAAAAAATTTTTTTTCCAGTATTCAGAATACTGAATTAACCAATGAAACTGCTTTAACTTGGAAAGTTTAGGATTTATTTCTGTTTGTTTCCTGTCTTTGTTTAGATAGTATCTGGACATTTTTAGCATTTAAAAAAACTATTTGGCAAAAGTATCATATATGAGTCTGATAACCTCTGGATCCAAGTGTCAAATTTCAAGACACACAAAACAGAGGAACATGTTGATTGACCTCGTGTGTATGAACTCAACAAAATGCAGGCGGTGGAACTCTAGGTTAAGTATCCCAGGTTGCTCAGCAGATGAATTGTAAGGAAAAAAAAGTATGGGAGGTATTTTCAAGAAACTAGCCTTTCGTTTCAAGGAGATACATGCTTTGAACATCTTTTAATTAATACTCTTTGATACCTCCTGTCTTGTGTTAATGATTGTGTTGTTTGTTAATTTGTTCAGAAATATTATTAATTACCAGCTATAAAACTCAAATTAATGTTGTGATAGGCATTGAAAACTTATAAATTAGAAATGGAAAAAATCTTTTGACTAATTTCACATTTGTAAAACAATAGCTTAGTATGAAAACAAGCCGGTACTATCTTTGGAAGTAGTTCCTAGTTGCAAAATAAATTCCTGGAATTAAGTTTCTGGTTTTTTTCAATGCTTAAGAAGTTTGTGTCATCTTCAATGTGTTTTAGAGTTATCTGATACAATGTATATTATATTAAGAAGAAGCATTTTCCCATCAGAATTTTATTGTTTTGTTTTTGAATTAACGTTTAAGACCGTGAAAGTAAGTAACACACATATGTATGTGGTCATTAAATCACTACCAACTTAAGGGTTGGTAGAAATCTCTGCTTTTTACATATTTTATTTGGATGTGGTTAAAAGAAAATACCTTATGTTTTATTTATGTTTAAATTTTTAATCACAAATTGTAGATGTGTATATTTAAATTTTTAACATCAGACTTTGATATTGGAAGACAAGGAATCAATTTGAATAAACCATGAACCTCAGGCATTTGGAATTTTATTTGCTTAAATATGTGTTTTATGCCCATACTTCATTCAGTAAATTTTAAAATTAAGAAAGTTCACTGACAGTAAAATTTTAAATAGTTGACATATCAGAACATAAGCGATATCTTAAATGCTCTGTATTGAACTGCTGTTTCAGTATGATAGTCAAGACTGAAAAATATTTAAATGAAACATTTAAAGTATATACCTTTTGTCACCTTGTTCTTGTAGTGAGAATAACCCAGTTTTTTCTAGTAAATGAGCATTGGATTTTTTTTGTTCTTTTTTGTTTGCAGTGGGTTGGATTGAGTTAGGTATTAATTATACCTAATTATACCTAAACTACATAATTAGTTTTTCCTTCTAGCTTTTGGTCATTTTAAGTTTCAGTCTGAAACTGAAAAATTTAAATCAAGCTTATTTGACATATACTTAGCTTTAAATTATTTCTAGGCCAGTCAGAACTGTGAGATTATTGAATTTATGTATTTCTTTATTTCAGCAAATGAAGGTTTTTAAAATTGGCGCTCATTTGGTACTTTCATTCCATTGTTGGTGCTAAATATTTACTAGACTGGGGCTCTGTGATGTAAAAAGAAATACAAAAGCACATTCCAATATAAACTGAATGAGTAGAGGTTCCTTGATGGTGAAATAATAGGGACAGCCATTATTTTATAATTCCTTATCATAGTTGATTTTAAAAAAAAAGGTTACAGCTTTGTAATAGAGCTTGAAGTCGGAATTGTGATGCCACCAGCTTTGCTTTTCTTTTTCAACATTCCTCTGGCTATTCGGGGTCTTTTCTGGTTCCATACAAATTTTAGGATTATTTGTTCCATTTCTTTGAAAAAAGTGGATGGTATTTTGATAGGGATTGCATTAAAATGTGTAGATTGCTCTAGGTAGCATTGACATCTTCACAATAAGTCAATCGAGAAAGACATGTATCATATGATCTCACTAATATGAGGAATTCTTAATCTCAGGACACAAACTGAGGGTTGCTGGAGTGGTGGGTGGTGGGAGGGATGGGGTGACCGGGTGATAGACACTGGGGAGGGTATGTGCTATGGTGAGCACTGTGAATTGTGTAAGATTGATGAATCACAGACCTGTACCTCTGAAACAAATAATACATTTTATGTTAAAAAGAAGATAGTAGGAAGGGAAAAATGAAGGGGGGGGGAATCGGAGGGGGAGACGAA
>NW_028035267.1:0-531 GCF_054177405.1 Leptonychotes weddellii | reverse complement strand
CCCATCACCAGGCTAACCCATCCCCCCCACACCCCTCCCCTAAAGAACCGTCAGTTTGTTTCTCAGAGTCCACAGTCTCTCAGGTTCGTCTCCCACTCCGATTCCCCCCCTTTATTTTTCCCTTCCTAATATCTTTTTTTTTTTTAATATATAATGTATTATTTGTTTCAGAGGTACAGGTCTGTGATTCAACAGTCTTTTTTTTTTTTTTAAAGATTTTATTTATTTATTTGGCAGAGAGAGACACAGCAAGAGAGGGAACACAAGCAGGGGGAGTGGGAGAGAGAGAAGCAGGCCTCCCGTGGAGCAGGGAGCCCGACGTGGGGCTCGATCCCAGGACCCTGGGACCATGACCTGAGCTGAAGGCAAACGCCCAACAACTGAGCCACCCAGGCGCCCCGTGATTCAACAGTCTTACACAATTCACAGCGCTCATCATAGCACATACCCTCCCCAATGTCTATCACCCAGGCACCCCATCCCTCCCGCCCCCCACCACTCCAGCAACCCTCAGTTTGTTTCCTGAGATTA
>NW_028035266.1:0-531 GCF_054177405.1 Leptonychotes weddellii | reverse complement strand
GGCACACAGTAGGTGCCCAAACATGTTGTTTCCCTTCCTCTTATTCTGATGAATTTCTTTTTTTTTTTTTAAAGATTTTATTCATTTATTTGAGAGAGAGAGAGAATGAGAGACAGAGAGCATGAGAGGGGGAGGGTCAGAGGGAGAAGCAGACTCCCCGCCGAGCAGGGAGCCCGACGCGGGACTCGATCCCGGGACTCCAGGATCATGACCTGAGCCGAAGGCAGTCGCTTAACCGACTGAGCCACCCAGGCACCCTTATTCTGATGAATTTCTAACACGTAGCGTGTGCTGTGGTGGTGGTAGTTTCTGGCAACCACACCACACTGTTAGCTCATACCGAGCACATTAGCGAGAAGCTCCGTCTTTGTCTCATGAACTTGCCTCCAGCCAGACTTCTCTTCCCGTTCCTCTCCTTGTACAGGACTTTACCTTGGCCGTGATGCACTCTATCAAGCTGTTCTCAATCCATCTCTAGCCTGTAGAAATTGATCTGAATGCAGATTCCGTCATCCAGCTTATTCCGTGTTC
>NW_028035265.1:0-531 GCF_054177405.1 Leptonychotes weddellii | reverse complement strand
TGTTTTTATTTTTAAAATAAAAATGTATTCTAAAAGTAATGTGCTCATATAAAAATATTCTCTGCCATACCACAACTCCTGGGGAAATTCAACATTTTTTTGTATTCTTCCCATCTCTTCCCTATATGCTTATACAAGGTTTATACCAATTTATATTCCCACCCCTTTCACCAAGAGTAGACAGACCTAAAAACAGAAAACCAACTAGTTCTCTCTCTCTCTTAATTTATTTTATTTATTTATTTATTTTTTAAGATTTTATTTATTTATTTGACAGAGACAGAGAGAGCAGGAACACAAGCAGGGGGGTGGGAGAGGGAGAAACAGGCTTCCTGCCGGGCAGGGAGCCTGATGTGGGACTCGATCCCAGGACCCTGGGATCATGACCTGAGCCGAAGGCAGACGCTTAACGACTGAGCCACCCAGGCGCCCTCTCTCTTTTTTTAAAGATTTTATTTATTTATTTGTCAGAGAGAAAGAGAGAGAGCACAAGCAGGGAGAGCACCAGGCAGAAGGAGAAGCAGGCTCCCT
>NW_028035264.1:0-531 GCF_054177405.1 Leptonychotes weddellii | reverse complement strand
AAAAAAAGAAACAGTGGTAAGGATGGCCATGAAGCCCCATTAGCTTTCATAGAAAATTCTAGAACTCCCCTTTTGTTTGTTGGTGATGGTGTTAGATTCCACCATCTCAGAGCATGTGAGTTCATATATATGTTTGAAAGTGGACGAACTGCTGTGGGCTCTGCTTATTCTATATTGCCATGTTCCATGCTTTATCTCCTGTGTCCTCAGAGAGTGTATATAATCTCAAACATAAGTAATGGGCTGGTTATCAACTCTACTCTCGTGGCCCTGAGCAAAAATTATGTCATATTCCCCTTTACTAGGTCATAACTTTCTAAAAGGTCATAACTTTCACATGAAAAAAGTCTTGTTCTGTAAATAAGAAAAAGATTGAATATTAGCATTTTAAGAACATGTATAAAAATTCCCATATGAAAAAAATGAAATAGGTTTTAAGCATTTTTATAAATTTTAACTGAAAAAAAGACATTAAAAATATCACTCTATTAGGTGAATTTTTTTCTAATAAATAATTAATGAGAAAAAAAA
>NW_028035263.1:0-531 GCF_054177405.1 Leptonychotes weddellii | reverse complement strand
TTCATCAGACTTATACAATACCCAGTACTCATTACATCACGTGTCCTCCTTAATGTACTTCACCCAGTTACCCTATCCCCCCACCTTCCTCCCCTCCAGCAACCCTCAGTTTGTTTCCTATAGTTAAGAGTCTCTTATGGTTTGTCTCCCTCTCTGATTTCATCTTGTTTTATTTTTTCCTCTCTTCCCCTATGATCCTGTTTTGTTTCTTAAATTCCACATATTAATGAGATCATATGATAATTGTCTTTCTATGATTGACTTATTTCACTCAGCATAATACTCTTCAGGTCCACCCACATCAATGTACATGGTAAGATTTCATCCTTTTTGATGACTGATTAATATTCCCTTATATATATATATATATATATATATATATATATATATATATATATACACACCACATCTTCTTTACCCATTCATCTGTCGATGGACATCTCAGTTCTTCCATAGTTTGGCTATTGTGGACATCGCTGCTATAAACATTGGGGTGCAGGTGTCCCTTCAGATCACTACATTTGTATCTTT
>NW_028035262.1:0-531 GCF_054177405.1 Leptonychotes weddellii | reverse complement strand
TGTGTATATTGGCCATTCTCGTATCTTCTGTTTAAAGTGCCTGTTCAAGTCCTTTGCCCAAATATTTATTATTGGGTTGTTAACCTTTTTTATGATTGAGCTATAGAAGTTCTTTATTTATTCTTCATCCAGTTCCTTTGTTAAATATATACACTACAAAACTTCTTCTCCAGTCCATGGCTTGCCTGCTCACTCTCTACATAGTGTCTTCTAATAAGCAGAAGGTTTTTCAAAAGACTCCACCAAAAAAAATTGCTAGAACTGGGCGCCTGGGTGGCTCAGTTGGTTAAGCGACTGCCTTCGGCTCAGGTCATGATCCCGGAGTCCTGGGATCGAGTCCCACATCGGGCTCCCGGCTCAGCAGGGAGCCTGCTTCTCCCTCAGACCCTCTCCCCTCTCATGCTGTTTCTCTCTCTCTCTTTCTCTCAAATAAATAAATAAATAAAATCTTTAAAAAAAAAAAATTGCTAGAACTGATACAGAGATTCAGCAAAGTCACAGGATATAAAATCAGTGTACAGAAATCTGTTG
>NW_028035261.1:0-531 GCF_054177405.1 Leptonychotes weddellii | reverse complement strand
TCTCTGGTGGCTTTCCCTGGTGGCTTTCCGCATCTCTTCCATGAGTCAGAGCAGAAGAGACCGTTTCCAACCCTCTGCCTCAGAGCAGAGACCACAGTCTGTTCTTCAGTGAGCTCTCCAGGCCACACAGTCTCCATTTCTGTCCGTGCTGCTATAAACTGCAGCGTCCTGGGTTGCGCGCCCCTCCGCAGCGCTCCCAGTCCTGCCTCCAGGTCGGGGCACGTCTCTGCCCTTTGTGCTTCTAAAACCACCAGCCGCTCCCAGTTCGCCTGCGCACGACCCCGCTGCTCCGGGTTTCCGTCCAGGGGGCTGCAGTTTGCAGGCGCCACCCCGCCGCTCAGGGTTTCCACCCCGGGGGTTGCTGTTCACCGGTGCAACCCTGCTGCTCCGGGTTTCCGTCCGGGGGGCTGCAGTTTGCGCGCGCGCGACCCCGCCGGTCTGTTTTCCACCCCGGGGGCTGCCCTAAAGTCCTTTCCCCGCCACTACCGGTCTGCGAGTCTGTGGCCCCTCCCCTTGTGTGAGGCTGTTGCT
>NW_028035260.1:0-531 GCF_054177405.1 Leptonychotes weddellii | reverse complement strand
CAAAAATAAGGGTAAATATGATGAAGGGATGGAATATGACTGTAAAGATGGAAATTATAAAAGATTTTATAAAAGGAATTGATAAGATAAGAAGTTGGTTGAAACAAGAAAGAAGAGGATTTAAAAAAAAAAAGGTAGAGAATGTGATCAGGCAGGAGACTAGAACAAAGCCATAAACTAGAGATTTAGGGTATATTTTGGTCTGTTAGAAGAAACTGTATCCTAAAATTTTAAAGAGAGAACAACTTATATATATATATACCAATAGTGAGGTTAACTACTATGAAGGGATAGAATATGACTCTAAAAATGAAAAATAAAAAAGATTTTTTAAAAAAGGGATTGATAAGATGTTGGTTGAAAAAGGGAAAAAGAAAAATTCAAAAAAATAGAAAAAGAAAATTAAAAAAATTAACTTTGAAAGACTAAAGAATAATGGGAAAAAAGCTATAAATTCTATGTGCATCATTCCCCTAGCACTGGAGTTCTGCCATTCTCATTGATCGGTAAACTTTGTCTTGGCTGGCTGTT
>NW_028035259.1:0-531 GCF_054177405.1 Leptonychotes weddellii | reverse complement strand
TTTTTTTTTTTTAAAGATTTTATTTATTTATTTGAGACAGAGAATGAGAGAGAGAGAGCACATGAGAGGGGGGAGGGTCAGAGAGAGAAGCAAGCTCCTTGCCGAGCAGGGAGCCCGATGCGGGACTCGATCCAGGGACTCCAGGATCATGACCTGAGCCGAAGGCAGTCACTTAACCAACTGAGCCACCCAGGCGCCCAAGATGGCTTATTTTTGAAACTGGGTGGTAGGATGGTGCTTTATAATTAAAACTGGGAGGTCAAAATGGGGTTTTTTAAATAAATTTTTTAAAGATTTTATTTATTTATTTTCAGAGAGAGAGAGAGGGAACACAAGCAGGGGGAGTGGGAGAGGGAGAAGCCGGCTCCCCACTGAGCAGGGAGCCCGATGCGGAACTCAATCCCAGGACCCTGGGATCATGACCTGAACCGAAGGCAGATGCTTAACCATCAGAGCCACCCAGGTGCCCCCAAATAGGGTTTTTTTATAAAAAGTTTCTATAATTTGAAATATCTGTAGTACAGTTTTTTT
>NW_028035258.1:0-531 GCF_054177405.1 Leptonychotes weddellii | reverse complement strand
AATACATAATTAAGTTATAATTAGAAGAGATTTAATTGAGGTAGAATTAGTATGGTTCTCAGTTATGACTGATTAAATAGATAAAAGTTTAAAGGATATAATTTTAGCATTATAATATATATTTTTAACACATATATATAAAATTTGTGTACCACAAAAAATATTTTTCTTTCAAGTCTCTCTTGAAAATGAAAATGAGGGGCGGAGCAAGATGGCGGAGGAGTAGGAGACCTGGATTTCGTCTCCTCTCAGGAATTCAGCTGGATAGGGATCAAACCATTCTGAATACCTACAAACTCAACATGAGACCGAAGAAAGGAATAGCAACAACTCTCTGAACAGAAAAGCGACCACTTTCTGGAAGGTAGGACGTGCGGAGAAGTGAATCCGAGGCGATATTCGGGAGGATAGACGGCGGGGGAGGGGCCTCCGTCAGCCGCTTCTGGCAAGTGATAGAACCACGGAGCACAAAATCGGAACTTTTAAAAGTCTGCTCCGCTGAGGGGCGTCACTCCGGTGGCTAAGCGGGGG
>NW_028035257.1:0-10037 GCF_054177405.1 Leptonychotes weddellii | reverse complement strand
CCTTTAAGAATGATATAGTGTCCTTCTGTGTCTCTAATTACAGACTTTAGTGTAAAATCCAATTTGTCTGATATAAGAATTGCTACCCCAGCTTTCTTTTGAGGTCCACTGGCATGGAAGGTAGATCTCCATCCCTTCACTTTCAGTCTGGATTTATCTTTAGGTTCAAAATGAGTCTCTTGTAGACAGCATATGGATCGGTCCTGTCTTTTTATCCAATCTGCAACCCTGTGCCGTTTTATGGGAGCGTTTAGGCCATTCACGTTGAGAGTGATTATTGAAAGATATGAATTAATTGTCATCATGTTGCCTGTGAAGACCTTGTTTTTATAGATTGTCCTTGTAAATTTCTGTTGTATGTCACTCTTGAGGTCTTTCTCCTTTTATAGAACCCCCTTGATTTTTCTTGCCGGGCTGGCTTCATAGTCACATATTCTTTCAGTTTCTGCCTGTCTTGGAATCTCTGCATCTCTCCATCCATTCTAAATGACAACCTTGCCGTATAAAGTATTCTTGGCTGCGTGTTCTTCTCGTTTAGTACCCTGAATATGTCTTGCCAGCCCTTTCTGGCTTGCCAGGTCTCTGTGGATAGGTCTGAGATGATTCTGATGTTCCTCCCTCTGTACATAAGGAATCTCTTCCCCCTAACTGCCCTTAAGATGGTTTCCTTGGTTCTAAGATTTGCAAGTTTTACTATTACATGCCAGGTTGTTGGCCTGTTTTCCTTGATCTTGGGAGGGGTCCTCTCTGCCTATAGGATGCGAATGTTTGTTTCATTCCCCAGATTAAGGATGTTCTCAGCTACGATTTGCTGAAATATATCTTCTAGTCCTCTCTCTCTCTCCACCCCCTCTGGGATTCCAATAATCCTGACATTGGAATGTTTCATGGTGTCACTTATTTCTCTGATTCCGTTTTCATGGATTCTGAGTTGTTTTTCCCTGGCCTCCTCTTTTTCTTTTTTATCTATTAAATTGTCTTCCAGGTCACTAATTCGTTCTTCTGCCTCACCTACCTTAGCTGTTAGATCATCTAGATTAGATTGGATCTCATTGATAGCATTTTTAAGTTCTGCCAATTCAGCTTTCCTTTCTGCCCTTAGAGACTCTATGTTGCCATTAATTGATTTCTCCATTCTAGCTATTGTTTTCACAGTTGCTGGCCTGATTTCCATCTCTGACATCTGGGTTATATCTGAATCCATTTGTAAATCTGTGGCAGAAGTCATAGTCTTTGAGTCTTTCCTATTTTGGAGGTTCCTCCTCATAGTCATTCTGTTGAGTGGTGGTTGAGGGAATGTATAGAGTCCAAATTATTGACAACAACCCAAGAGGCATCTGTTTTCTAGGGAACTTAGGGTTGCTGGCCTCTTGTTCTCCCAGCCTTTCTTCTGGGGAAGGGGTCTACCTGTTATTCGGGCAACCCTCTTTGGGCAGAGTTGCCCTGCCCCCTGTGGCACAGGATGGGCTCAGTGAAACCCGGTTTTGTGGGGCTTTTGTTTTCTGGTGGCTTTCCCTGGTAGGTTCCCATGTCTCTTCCGTGAGTCAGAGCAGAATAGACAGTTTCCAACCCTCTGCCTCAGAGCATAGAGCTCGCAGTCTGTTCTTCAGTGAGCTCTCCAGGCCATACTATCTCCGTTTCTGTTTGTGCTGCTATAAACTGCAGCATCCTGGGGTGTGCACCCCTCAGCAGTGCTCCCAGTCCTCCCCTCCAGGTCGGGGCATGTCTCTGACCTTTGTGTTTCTAAAACCAGCAGCTGTCCCTGTTCACATGCGCAGCCCTACTGCTGCAGGTTTCCTACTGGGGGGCTGCCCTAAAGTCCTTCCTCTGCCACTAATGGTCTGTGAGTCTGTGCCCCGTCCCCAGCGCAAGAAGCTATCACTCACCAGAGGTGTAGGATCCCTATGGCCATGCTCCCGCCCCCTGCCATTTATCTTCTGATATCTGCTCTTGGAATCATGGCTCCCTGCTTCATACCTCGAAACTGAGTGCCAGCAATATTCTGTTTGTAGAGATCCAGATCTATCTTCTTACAACTCAGGCTGATTTCATGGGTGTTTTGAGTGGTCTGGTAGATATCCGGCTCAATTCCAGGGACCGGTTGGAATAAGGTCCCCTACTCATCTGCCATCTTTTCTGCCTCCCAGATTATCTATTTTTAACTTTTTGAGGAAACTCCATACTCCTTTCCAGAGTGGCTGTACTAGGTTTCATTCCCACCAACATTGTAGGAGGGTTCCCCTTTCTCTGCATCCTTGCCAACATTTGTTTTTTCCTGACTTTCCATAAAAATTTTATAACTATTTGTTCTAGTTCTGTGAAATTGCCTTTGGAATTTGATAGGGATTACATTAAATCTGTATATTGCCTTGGATAGTATGACATTTTAACAATATTAATTCTTTTTATAAATGAGCAGAGTATCTTTCACTTATCTGTTAAGTCTTCAATTTCTTTCATCAGTGTCATATAGTTTTCAGTGTACATGTATTAGCCTTCCTTGGTTAATTTTTTCCCTAGGTATTATATTGTTTTGATGCAAGTGTAAATGTGATTGCTTTCTTGATTTCTCTTTCTGATATTTTATTACTTTTTTAGATTTTTATTTATTTATTTGACAGGGAAAGAGAGAGAGAGAGAGAGAAAGACTGCATGATTGAAGGGGAGGGGCAGAAGGAGAGGGAGAAGCAAATTCCCCACTGATCAGGGAGCCCTACATGAAGCTCTATCCCAAAATCCGGAGATCATGACCTGAGCTGATGGCAAATACTTAACTGACTGAACCACCCAGGCGCCCCTCTGATAGTTTATTATTAGTGTATAGAATCACAAAGGATTTTTGTATATTTATTCTTACAACTTTACTGAATTCAATTATTAGTTTTCCTAATTTTTTGGGTAGAATCTTTCAGGTTTTCTATATATAATATGATGTCATCTGCAAATAGTGATAGATTTACTTCTTCCTTTTCCATTTTGAATGACACTTTTTTCTTGACTAATTGCTGGGCCTAGGACTTCCAATACTGTCTTGAATAAAAGTGGTGAGGTTGGAAATCTTTGTTTTTTTTTCCTGATCTCTAAGAAAAAGTTTTTTTTTTTAATTTTATTTATTTATTCATGAGAGACAGAGAGAGAGAGAGGCAGAGGGAGAAGCAGGCTCCCAAGGAGCAGGGAGCCCGATGTGGGACTCGATCCCAGGACCCTGAGATCATGACCTGAGCCGAAGGCAGACGCTTAACCATCTGAGCCACCCAGGCGCCCTCTAAGAAAAAGTTTTAATGTTTCCACCATTGAGTATCATATTTGCTGTGTGTCTTCATATATGTCTTTTATTATGTTCAGTTATGGTCCCTCTATACTCACTTTTTTGCGTTTTTAATCATAATGGATGTTGAAGTTTGTAAAATGCTTTTTCTGCATCTATTAAGATTATTATATGATTTTTATCCTTTATTTTATAATCTGGTTCATCACAATGATTGATTTGCAAATGTTGAACCAACCTTGCATCCCTGCATAAATCCAGTTTGATCAAGAATATCAACATACTTTTGAATTCAGTTTGCTAACATTTTGTTGAGGATTTTAGCCTCTATATTCCTTAGGAACACAGGTCTGTAATTTTCTTTTTTGCGGGGTTTCCTTGTCTAGATTTGGTATAATGGTAATGGTGGTGTTGTAAAATGAGTTTGGAAGCATTTTAATTCTAGTCTGTTATAATTATTTTCAATTTTTGTGATATTAGTTGTATCTTATTCTTTTTAATTTCTGATTTTATATATTTGAGGCCTGCCTCTTCTTTTTCTTGGTGAGTCTAGCTTACATTTTATTAATTTTGCTTATCTTTTTAATCAACCAGCTCTTTGTTTCATTGATTTTTTTCTATTGTTTTTTAAATCTGTATTTTATTTCTGCTGTTATCTTTATTATTCCTTCCCTTCTACTAAGCTAGTATTTTGTTTGTTCTTTTTTTCTAGTTCCTTTAAGTGTAAATTTAGATTATGTATTTGAGATTTTTCTTGGTTTTTGAGGTATGCCTTTATTGGTATGAATTTCTTCTAAGAACTGTTTTTGCTGCATCTTGTAGATTTTGGTATGTCATTTTTCTGATTTCATTTGTCTGTATTTTTTTATTTCTCCTTTGATTTCTCAATGATCCATGGATTGTTCAGTAGCATGCTGTTTCTCCACATTTTTGTGTTTTTTCTTTTTATAATTTATTTCTAGTTTCATACCATTGTGGTCAGAAAGGCTGCTTCATATGATTTCAATCTTGTTAAATTTATTGAGACTTGTTGTGTGCCCTAACCCATAATCTATTCTGGAGGACGTTCCATGTGCACTTGAGAAGAGTGTGTATTCTGCTGTTTAAGGATGGAATGTTCTGTATATGTGTCTCTTAAGGCCATCAAGTTTAATGTGTCATTTAAGGTGAATGTTTCCTTATTGATATTCGTTTAAATGATCTATCCGTTGATGGAAATGGTGTATTCAAGTCCCCGACTATTATATTCTTTCTAATTTTTCCCTTTAGGTTTGTTAATATTTGCTTTATATATTTTTGATGCTCTGTTGTTGGGTGCATATATATCTTTAAATATTATATCTTCTTTCTGGAGTGTCACCTTTATTATTGTGTAATGCCCCTCTTTGTCTTTCATTACAGTCTTTGTATTAAAGTCTATTTTGTCTGATATAAGTATACCAGTTTACTCTCTTTTTGTGTCTGTATTTCTGAAGTGAGTCTCTTGTCAGTGGGCTTTAGATGAGTCTTGTTTTCTTTCTTTCTTTCTTTCTTTCTTTCTTTCTTTCTTTCTTTCTTTCTTTCTTTCTTCTTTCTTTGCCTTTCTTTCTTTCTTTCTTTCTTTCTTTCTTCTTCTTTCTTTATCAATTCAAGCACTCTGTCTTTTGATTGGAGAATTTAGTTCACTTACATTCAAAGTAATTATTTATAGGTATGCACTTATTGCCTCTTTGTTAGTGGCTGTTTTTGTAGTTCCTCTCTGTTTCTTTTTTTCTTTTTTTTTTTCTTGTTTGAAAACTTCCTTTGTTTTTTTTTAGATTCCTTTCTCACTTTCTTTTTTGTATTTGCTATTAGTTTTTGCTGTGTGGTTATTGTGAGGTTCACATATAACCTCCTATGTTTATAACAGTTTATTTTAAGTTTATAGTAACTAATAAAATCAATCCTGAAACTCTACCTTTTTTCTTCTTTATCCCATATTTTATATTTTTGACATCACATTTTATACCTTCTTACATTATATATCTCTTAACTAATAGTTTTTGTTAATTTTACTACTTTTGACTTTAGACCTTCATGTTAGCTTTATCAGTGATAAACCCACTACTTTTACTCTTTATTTTCTTTTTCTAGTGAGGTTTTTAAATTTTGTATATTTTCTTGTTATTAATTTGTTCAAGTTCTCCATTCCCTACAGTTCTATGGCTCTTCTGAAAGTACTCCCCTTTGGTTTTTAAAGCTAAATGTTTAGGGCTCACCATTCTTGTGCAGGGCCCATGGTCTGGGGTGCTTGTCCACATAAAGTTCTTTATTTTCAGATTTTTCCTGATTGTGGATTGCTGTACCTTGGGTGGGATTTGTGTTGAGCACATGCACAAGGGCATATGCACATTCTAGTCTGATTAATTTCTGATTTTATATATTTGAGGCCTGTCTCTTCTTGTTTCAATGCAGCCCTTTTATCCCTTGTTGTGGAGGTGCTGTTCATCTAGCTTCCATAGGAAATTATCCTATGTGTTGCTATAGATTTATTGTGTCTATGGGAGGTGGTGAATTCAGGATTCCTTTATACTACCATCTTGAACACTTCCCTACAACTGTTGATAGGTAAGATTCTGGGAGAAAGAATAGTACCAAGACAAAGGAAGATCAATAGTCTTAGTACTGCTGTCTTCAAGGAAAAGTGGGATCTGCTTACTGTTTGTTCTGACATGACTGCTCTTCTAATCTGGCACTCCAGGCCAGATGCAGTCAACCAACATCTGTTTCTCTTCCTGCAGTCCAGTACTGAGAAGCCCTTTTGTTCTTTAAATATAGTATGGCTATTTTGAAGTATTCATTTGTTAAATCTAATATTTGTTCCCTCTTGAAGGCAGTTTATATTGCTTTTTTCTCTTCGTATTGGTTAGATATTCCTGTTTCTTTGCTCAGTTTGTACTTTTCTTTTATTTTGGCGGGGGGGTGGGAACTGGACCTTATAGGCAATATGTTATAACAACTCTGGATATTAATTCTCCCACTGTTTTCTCTGAGTCTTGTTATTGTTGCTGTTTGCTTTCTTATTTGTTTTGTGACTGTGAATATATTTTAGTAAAATCTGTTTCCCCCATGATGTGAAGATTTTGTTGTCATTTTTTTTACAACATGCAACCCTGGGTATGTGTACTGTTACCCCAGTATTCCACAAAGATGAATTTTTAGGTGGGCCTTATTGACTATTTCTTTTTCTGATATCTCTTTTCAGGTGATTTTTCCATTTGGAATTACATTCTGTCCATTAGGCTCCATTAATTACTGGTTGATTGCTCTATTGTTTTTGACAATGCCCTGAAACAACCTACTCAGTAGTGAAAACCATTTATGTTAAGGTGAGGGTAGATTTTGAGGCTGGTCTTTGATATTTGTTTTGACACCATGAGGACTCTTCTTAGCTGTCTCTTTATCATGCATTGCCTGTGGGAGGCTTCGGTTTTTAGCAGTGCTTACAGAGCAGAAGACTGTTCATTCTGGAGGATTCAGAGAGGAGCAGACTGTGGCTTCTCTCTTCTGGGGCAGAGGTGTGGGTGTGGACATTTTCCTTTGCTCTGACCATTCGAAAAGGCGTGAAAAGCTACCCAAGAAGAAAAGCTGCCAGAAAACAAAACCCCCAAAAAACGGTTTTCACAGAGCCCAGCCCCTTGATAGGGGCAGGACAACTCTGCCCAAGCAAGATTGACTGAAAAACAATGTGGCAGGCCCCTCCCCCAGAAGACAAGCTGGAAGAACAAGAGGACAACAACCCCAGGGTCTCCATAAAATGGTAAAACCCCAACACCAGGGGAAAATTAGTATATTAAGCTCCTGGTGTTGCCTCACGGCCTGTGTATTCCTTACATAAAACTCTTCTATTTTTTAAAAAATTCTTTCTCATGCTTCTTCTGTTTTTTTTATGTCCTTATCATTTCAACCAGATGTTTAATACAACATATTCCATAGTAACTTTTTAACTTGAAATTTTTTACACATACTTTTTTTTTTTTTTTTACATATATAGATATAAGCTTCAATGTACACCTTTGTTCCCTACTCAATACTACCTTTCTATATGTACCAGTTTTAATTTAACTGTATCTCTGGGAAGTACTGTTCTCTAACAAAGAGAACAAAATACACCCAGGAAGAGCTGAAACACTCTACCTCACCCACATCGAGGAATTACAGCCACCTTCCCTGCACTCCCCTTTTTTTGGTCTTTTTTTGGGGGGGGGTTGGTGGGTTTTTTTTTTATTTTTGTACTTTATAAATCATTCTTGGGATACATTTAGGCTGGGATTTTTTGGTGGTGGCATCTGATTATTCCAAACTTTCCCAGGATGCACCTTGCCTGGATTGTGGTTGATATTTTTGACTGTACATCCCCTCAACCACAACTCAACAGAATGACTAGGAGTAGGAACTCCCAACAAAGAAAAGACCCAGAGACAATAACCTCTCCCGCAGACCTAATGGATATTGATATAAGCAAGATGTCAGAAATAGGCTTCAGGGTAACAGTTATGAAGATGATAGCTAGAATGGAGAAATTCATTAATGGCAACATAGAGTCTCTAAGGGCAGAAATGACAGCTGAACTGGCAGAACTTAAAAATGCTATCAATGGGACCCAATCTAAACTAGATACTCTAACAGCTAGGGGAAATCAGGCAGAAGAACTAATTAGTGATCTAAAAGACAAACTGATAGAAAAGAAGAAAACAAGGAGGGCTGGGAGAAACAGCTTAAATCCACGAAAACAGAATGAGAGAAATAAGTGACACCATGAAACTTTCCAATGTCAAAATTATTGGGATCCCTGAGGGGGTGGAGAGAGAGAGAGAGAGGACTAGAAGATATATTTGAGCAAATCTTGGCTGAGAATTTCCCTAATCTGGGAAATAAAACAAACATTCATGTCCTAGAGGCAGAGAGGACCCTTCCCAAGATCAAGGAGAACAGACCAATGCCCCGGCATGTAATATAAAAACTTGCAAATCTTAGAACCAAGGAAAAAATCTTAAGGAGAGTTAGAGGGAAGAGATTCCTTACATACAGAGGGAGACACATCAGAATAACGTCAGACCTACTCTCAGAGACCTGGCAAGACAGAAAGGGCTGATAAGACATATTAAGGGTACTAAACGAGAAGAACACACAGCCAAGAATACTTTATACGGCAAGGCTGTCATATAGAATGGATGGAGAGTTCCAGGACTGGCAGAAAC
Organism: Leptonychotes weddellii; assembly: GCF_054177405.1. Lineage (NCBI taxonomy): Eukaryota > Metazoa > Chordata > Mammalia > Carnivora > Phocidae > Leptonychotes > Leptonychotes weddellii. The sequence goes on along the minus strand of NW_028035257.1, from coordinate 1,550 downwards.
TGAAAGACTATGTGACCACTAAACTGGCCCTGCAAGAATATTAAGGGGGGTTCTATAAAAGGAGAAAGACCTCAAGAATGATATAGTATAGAAATTTACAGAGATGATCTATAGAAACAAGGACTTCACAGGCAACATGATGACAATAAAATCATATCTTTCAATAATCACTCTCAATGTGAACAGCCTACATTCTCCCATAATATGGCACATTGTTGCATATTGGATAAAAAGACAGGACCCATCCATATGCTGTCTACAAGAGACTCACTTTGAACCTAAAGATACATCCAGACTGAACGTGAAGGGATGGAGATCCATCTTCCATGCCAGCGGACCTCAAAAGAAAGCTGGGGTGGCAATTCTCATATCAGACAAATTAGATTTCAAGCTAAAGACTGTACATAGAGACACAAAAGGACACTATATCATTCTTAAAGGGCCTATCCAACAAGAGGATCTAACAGTTGTAAATATCTATGCCATTAACGTGGGAGCAGCCATCTACATAAGCCAGCTGTTAACCAAAATAAAGAGTCATATTGATAATAATAAGTTAATTGTAGGAGACCTCAATACTCCACTCTCAGCAACAAACAGATCATCTAAGCAGAAAATCAACAAAGAAACAGGAACTTTGAATGACACACTGGACCAGATGGACCTCATAGATATTTACAGAACATTCCACCCTAAAACAACAGAATACTCATTCTTCTCGAGCACACATGGAACTTTCTCCAGAATAGACCACATACTGGGTCACAAATCAGGTCTCAACCAATACCAAAAGATTGAGATTATTCCTTGCATATTCTCAGACCATAATGTTTTAAAACTGGAACTCAATCACAAGAAAAAATTTGGCAGAAATTCAAACACTTGGAAGCTAAAGACCACTCTGCTTAAGAATGTTTAGGTCAACCAGGAAACCAAAGAAGAACTTAAACATTTCAGGGAAACCAATGGGAACGAAAACAGATCAGTCCAAAACTTATGGGATGCTGCAAAGACAGTCCTAAGTGGGAAATACATAGCATTCCAAGCCTCACTCAAAAAAATAGAAAAATCCCAAATTCATCAGCTAACTCTACACCTTAAAGAACTAGAGAAAAAGCCAACAAATGGTGTTGGGAAAATTGGATAGCCACATGCAGAAGAATGAAACTGGACCATTTCCTTAAACCACACACAAAAATAGACTCCAAATGGTTGAAAGACCTCAATGTGAGACAGGAGTCCATCAACATCCTAAAGGAGAACACAGGCAGCAACCTCTTTGACCTCAGCTGCAGCAACTTCTTCCTAGAAACATCGCCAAAGGCAAGGGAAGCCAGGGCAAAAATGAACTATTGGGACTTCATCAAGATAAAAAGGTTTTACAAAGCAAAGGAAACAGTCAACAAAACCAAAAGACAACCAACAGAATGGGAGAAGATATTTGCAAATGACATATCAGATAAAAGGCTAGTATCCAAAATCTATAAAGAACTCATCAAACTCAACACCCAAGGAACAAAGAATCCAATCAAGAAATGGGCAGAAGATAT
>NW_028035256.1:0-531 GCF_054177405.1 Leptonychotes weddellii | reverse complement strand
GTCAAACAGAAAAAGACAATTATCATATGGTTTCACTTATTTGTGGAACATAAGGAATAGCATGGAGGACATTAGGAGAAGGAAGGGAGAAATGAAGGGAGAGAAATCAGAAGGGGAGACAAACCATGAGAGACTATGGACTCTAAGAAACAAACAGGGTTTTAGAGGGGAGGGGGTGGGGGGGATGGATTAGCCCAGTGATGGGTATTAAGGAGGGCACATACTGCATGGAGCACTGGGTGTTATACGCAAACAATGAATCATGGAACACTGCATCAAAAACTAATGATGTAATGTATGGTGACTAACATAACATGATAAAAAAAATTATTAAAAAAAAGAAGTAACCCCAAGGAGGAGAGGACAACAAGCCATAAGAGACTCTTAAAGACAGAGAACCAACTGAGGGTTGATGGAGGGAGGTGGGTGGGGGATGGGCTAGATGGGGGATGGGCATGAAGGACAGCACTTGTTGCGTTGAGCACTGGGTATTGTCTGTAAGTGATGAGTTTGCACTGTATGTTGACTGTC
>NW_028035255.1:0-531 GCF_054177405.1 Leptonychotes weddellii | reverse complement strand
AGAAGTGTGGTGTCCTTTCCCCCCCAAAAATATTTAATATTTAAAGCAAACTTTGTGTCCTAAAAAAAAAAAAAAAAGATGGAAAATAATAAATGTTGGCAAGAATGTGGAGAAATTATGACCCTCATATATTGGTGGATAAAAAATGATTCACCTGTTGCAAAAAACAGTCTGACAATTCCTCAGAAAGTTAAACACAGAATTACCATGACCTAGGGGCACCTGGGTGGCTCAGTCGTTAAGCGTCTGCCTTCAGCTCGGGTCATGATCCCGGGGTCCTGGGATCGAGCCCCGCATCCGGCTCCCTGCTTGGCAGGAAGTCTGCTTCTCCCTCTCCCATTCCCCCTGCTTGTGTTCCCTGTCTCACTGTGTCTCTCTCTGTCAAATAAATAAATAAAATCTTAAAAAAAAAAAAAAAAAAGAATTACCATGACCCAGTGTTTCCACTCCTAGGGGTGTGTATGTAGGTGTATCCCCAAAAAACTCTAAACAGGTATTCAAACAAATATTTGTACAGGAATGGTCATAATA
>NW_028035254.1:0-531 GCF_054177405.1 Leptonychotes weddellii | reverse complement strand
TATTTAACATAAAAAAGTATGATGTGGCCAGTTTAAATCCAAAGAGCTAGAAAATACTGATGAACTGTTGTTACTAGGTTATCCATATCATGAAAGTTGTACATAGTAGAAGGAGGGACTGAGAAACCTGGAAGAAAAGTGAAGGGGTTCTTAGGAATGTGGAATTTCCTCCACCAAGGAATATGGAAAATCCTAAACTAGGAGTTATGTGAGGAGGCCACCAGAGACTCAGTGCATGTTTTCATTAAGGGTGCTTTGAACTGGCTTTAGGAAACAATTCAAGTTTCAAGTTGCATATTTAATCACAGTGATTGTAGTTAAAATGCTGTAAGTGGGGCGCCTGGGTGGCTCAGTTGGTTAAGCGACTGCCTTCGGCTCAGGTCATGATCCTGGAGTCCCGGGATCGAGTCCCGCATCGGGCTCCCTGCTCGGCAGGGAGTCTGCTTCTCCCTCTCCCACTCCCCGTTTGTGTTCCCTCTCTCGCTGTGTCTTTCTCTGTCAAATAAATAAATAAAATCTTTAAAAAAAAAA
>NW_028035253.1:0-531 GCF_054177405.1 Leptonychotes weddellii | reverse complement strand
GAGGCCCTCCCACCTGCTCTGTGCTGCCCTGCAAGCAGGTGAGCTCCAGGGGAAGCTGGTGGCCTCTCAGGCTGAAGTCACACATTTCCCATTCTCGGGGGTCTTCATCCATTCTTGTTCACCACAAGTCCCTCTCCATTGGGTTGCTTGGGCCCCATGGTAGGAAGAAACTCACCGGCTGTGCCCACACCGCACCGTGCTCGGGCCTCCAGTGGAGGCTCCACGGTGCAAGGACCTGGGGTTTGCTCACCTCGCAGCCAGAGCAGGGCTGTCTCCAAACAGGCACCTAGAAATGCTGCAGGAAGGATGGATCCTGCCACGAAGTCCGGGATGGAGGAAACCAGGAGCTCTACTGGGGTACAAATCTTGTAGGGTCAAAACTCCACCTCCCAGCCGGTGGGAGGAGTCTCCCACATGATCCAAGCAGCCTCTAGTAGAGAGCACACCCCTGTCCCTCACAGCTACTCCAGCCCCGAGAGACCCTGTGATATCTAATCCCAAAGCAACCTCGGGGGCCAGCACTGATGTGGG
>NW_028035252.1:0-531 GCF_054177405.1 Leptonychotes weddellii | reverse complement strand
CAAAATGAAGCCTCTAAAGATCTGACATTACTGATTATTATCCCCAAGGCCCTCACATCACCCCATGTCCAATTTGCCAGAGTCTGCCACCCCAGCCTTCTTCCCACTCTACCTCTAGTATGACCTCCAGATTAGAGGCTTCTAACCACAGAGAGCCCCACTTGTACCTTCCCCCATCTTGACTCTCATGCATGCTCTCAAAAGAGTGATATTCTGGCCAATTATCCAAGCCTTAGAGATATAAACAGATAATTTAGAAAAGAGTTTGTTTCTTTATGGATGTGTCTGTTGAACATACAGCAGCCCATCAAAGGAACAAACATCACAAACCATGTTTCTCAACCTTTTTCCTCATTATCACTCCCCTCAAGGAGACTTTATAGACATTTTTTTCCTTATCACACACCCCCATGAAATTTTAATACCATAGATATACTATATATCTTTTTATGTGATATATACACATAAAAAGAGTACAATTTTTTTTATCCACAAAGAACCAATTTTCACCCTCTTGGGGAGATATAATCC
>NW_028035251.1:0-531 GCF_054177405.1 Leptonychotes weddellii | reverse complement strand
TATGAGTGGTGACTAACAAAAACTAAGATATTACACAAATACTCTTAAAGCTTATAGCAAAAGCCATAGACATAAGATTTTTTTATATTTCTCATTTTAAGAAATCTTATATGAGTTCAACCTACTGATTTTACAGAGGAACAAAATGAGGCCAGCTAGGGCCAATATTCAAGTCCATATCTCAGTAATAAAAAAAAAATAATAATTTTGGAGTGAACACCTAGAAGAGTTGCAACAGAAACACTTTAAGCATATAAGGAAGACTGTTTTCAAAATATTACTTTCATCATATAGAACATATTTTTGAGATTTTGTTAAAAAGATAATCATGTCGGGGTGCCTGGGTGGCTCAGTTGGTTAAGCGACTGCCTTCGGCTCAGGTCATGATCCCAGGGTCCTGGGATCGAGTCCCACATCGGGCTCCCGGCTCAGCAGGAAGCCTGCTTCTCCCTCTCCCACTCCCCCTGCTTGTGTTCCTGCTCTCGCTGTCTCTGTCTCTGTCAAATAAATAAATAAAATCTTTAAAAAAAA
>NW_028035250.1:0-531 GCF_054177405.1 Leptonychotes weddellii | reverse complement strand
AAAAGCCATGGATTCTATGTGCAGTATTCCCCTAGCTCTGGGGTTCTGCCATTCTCATTGATTGGTAAACTTGGTCTTGGCTGGCTGTTCTTGCTGATCTTCTGGGGGAGGGACCTGTTGCCGTGGTTCCCAAATGTCTTTGCCGGAGGCGGAATTGCCCCGCCCTTGCCTGGTCTGGGCTAAGTAATCTGCTTGGGTTTGCCCTCGGGAGCTTTTGTTCCCTGCAAGCTTTTGGTACAGCTTTGGAGGATGAGAGTGAAATGGCGGCCTCCCAATCTCCGTCCCAGAGGAGACGAGAACTTGGGGCCCCGCTCCTCAGTGAGCCCCTAGAGAAAAGCAGTCAATCACTCCCATCTCCCCGGTCTCTGGCCACACTCCGTGCTCACCCAGCCTCTGACTGAGCATTTCTATCTCTGGCACCCAACTTGGTGTGGAGTGTCCAAACCCAGCAGATCCCTGCAGTGCACTCCCGCACCGCTCCTCCCAGGGGAGGAAGGGGAGTCTCCCCGGGATCTGCCGCTTGTTGGGTCC
>NW_028035249.1:0-531 GCF_054177405.1 Leptonychotes weddellii | reverse complement strand
TAAATAAATAATAATAATAAAATAATCTAAAAAAAAAAATCTTGCCATTTGCAATGACATGGATGGAATTCGAGGGTATTATGCTAAGTGAAATAAGTCAGTCAGAGAAAGACAAATACCATATGATTTCACTCATATGTAGAATTTAAGAAACAGAACAAATGAACATAAGCGGGAAAAAAGAGAGGCAAGCCAAGAAACGGACTCTTAACTATAGAGAACAAACAGATGGTTACTGAAGGGGAGGTGGGCGGGGGGGTGGGTTGAATAGGTGATGGGGATTAGGGAGGGCACTTCTATGTAAGTGATGAATCACTAAATTCTATACCTGAAATTGATATGACACTGAATGTTAACTAACTGGAATTTAAATAAAAACCTGGGGGAAAAAAAGGAGAAAAGCACAGCTGCCAGGCGCTTGCAGAAGACCCACTGGGGCTTACTCTCCAGGGAATTTTGTGGGCACCCCAGTGGCCAGCCTCCTGCTCAGTAGCCCCCACTTGCTGACTGCAGATGAGCTCTGGCTTCTGA
>NW_028035248.1:0-531 GCF_054177405.1 Leptonychotes weddellii | reverse complement strand
ACGATCAAGTAAGGCTCGTGCTCCGCGGTGATTTGAGCACGGCGTGGGGCGGGGGTGGTGGTGGACGAGGCTGGGGGACTTCTCTAACAGATACTCTGGAAATTATTTTTGATTTCTTATCTCTAGGTGTGTATACAAACAGCCTTCCCTCTTACATGACATAGCCGTAAATTCACCACAGCCTTGGTCCTCTCCTTTTGTGATTCCGGAATTAACTACGGATTGAGGGAGAGCCTTCTGACAGCTCGTTTCTGTGCCTTAAATTTTTGTTTGAACCTTTTACACTCCCTGCCTTGGCTAAAGGCGGAAAAAAAAAAATCTCTGCCTTGTTCACTGTATTTCAGGTGTTTTAGCGAATTCAGAAAAATTGCCTATTTTTCTCGAGACCTTTTCTTGAAGGCTGGGCAAGTAGAGATGGCACCTGATCTACGCAGGGTCGTGAGGGAGAAAGTATATGAAAGGCAGTCCCTCACTGAGGGTCAGGTTCATGCGAATGTCCCCTTTGAGAGGAATTTTTACAGTGTGGTGAGG